>NW_019214425.1:0-204731 GCF_002532875.2 Varroa jacobsoni | reverse complement strand
GTATTTGTAGTAGTGGAAACAAAAAGTATAGTTAAGGTATATATATACATCTTAACTATACATATATAACGATAAAGACAGACGTACACAGTCTGAGAGCGCTTCCGCGTAATAATAATGTTATCATGTAATCGGATTTACAAACAAATAAATGCCAGGGGATAAATTTTTCGTTTTAATACATTGCCATTCAAAATTAACCGGATTGATGTTTATCATGAATAAACAATAATTTACATATAATAGCAAATGGTATCGTTTCTGACTCCATTAATTGTATTATTTAATTGTATTATTGCTCATATGAAGCCGAATTCACATTTGCATGTGCATATTTCTGTACGACACAAGTATGATGGTTGGAATCAGACGAGCTGTTAATTCTATACCTTGTTCTTATCTGCCATGTTGATAAAACGGGAATACAATCGTGTAAATAAATTAAGTATTAACACATTTTCATCTTAACAAAAAACAACAATTTGTGTTCTCAATAAGGAACGACATGGAAAAATGAAGACGCCGAAAGTGCAACATGGCGCTATAATTTTGTAGTGTGATTCTCTATTCGGAAGGGTTTAGCCAGTAAGAAATTGAATGCAATATATGTCACATCCTTTCAACTTGACTCCTAGATCGTAATGTGGCTGAGGTGTTATCAGTCTACTATTCCATTTCAATGTCTTTACGAACGAAAAAGGCAAACATTATGGTGTGATAGAAGTGTTTCCTTTGACAGTAGGCTTTCTTATTGATAGAAATTCGTGCATGATGGCTTCGAATATGTCTGTTATATATTTTATTATCTACTCATTTGCAAGCAAGTTTGGGCCGTTACGACCATCCAGTAAGACTTGCTAAACAACTTTTTTGAAAAACTGTGTTGGGATGTCTTTTTTTTGGCGCTTCATATTGGCGCTTCCTACGCTGACTGGTCTATCAAGTTTTCAGGTAGTCGAGCAGTTACTTTATTGATGCTCCTAGTACAGTTCGACCGTCTTGTTAAAGTCTGTAGTTGAAGCTCCTTTTGTTTAAGAATAGCGTTATCAAAGCAGGCTCTTTCGATAGATCATCGAAAACCAAGTCATCGAAACTAAAAGCCCCTGGCGAACTTTTGGGATTTTTCCGAAGTAACCTTCGCGATAAAAGCACGCATCCCTACATATAAAACGGGGCCTGAAAGGCAGCAGATCCAAATCGTCCCTAGCCGAGTCAACGTGCTCATATATGACAATTGTTTATCATGGGCTGCTTAATACACACTCAATCACGACGAGTGGTTATCACCGCATTATTCTTAAACGAACAAAAAATTCAGAGTTAACCCAAAAACCTGTTTCGGCAAAGCGGGCAGAAGATGCGAAGCTTTGAAAACTCCACATTATAAAAAAAAATGGCTACATTCGTTCAAGCTAGTCATTTTAGTGAATTTAGTAGGTTCGAAGATAGTTATATAAGAAAATTAGCACTATGTAACAAATTTCTATTTTCAACAAGTTTAACTGTTTGTAGTGAAAAAACAATTTTTATTCGCCAAATCGTATTATGAGTGGGCAGATAGGGCATATCAGACTGAGTGCGCGTCACATTAATAAGATAAAAACTGAGAAATATCTACGTACAACCAAGAATTCTGAACTCGTGATCGCACTAGAGATTTACTCGATCTGTCAAAATCTAGATCAAGCGAAAAGATTAAGCGCAGGCTTAATACAATCTTTATCAAAATTGATTTATGTATTTTACGTGTATAACAACGTATTTCGTAGTTCTATTCTTCGGAGTTATATACAAACCGTCGTGTGTACATCTTCGTCAGCGCTATGTTACGTTATATACATTGCTTATATATATACAGTAATATGTAACTGTATGAATACAGTCATACGTTTGGTGTATGCTATAACGCACGTTGCGGTGGTTGTTGCATAGGCTTCTAATTGAATTTAGAAAATCAAAAATGTCCCTTAAATTCATCATACCCCATTCACTCAATGTGGTACTCTTTTAGTGTCGGCATGAGATACACAATAACAAGTATTGCGCCTTCCCATAAGAGATAATTTGAATGAAGTATTCGTTGATTCGCATAATGCATTAACAATATTGATTGTTTTCCTAACCTAACGTATTTTCTAATGCATTTGATGCGTATTAGATTCTTTACTTATTTAGCATCTTACAAAAGTTTTTTTGATCAGCAAATCGCACACTTTAATCATGTAGTCAGTCATTAACCGTTCGTCCTGTGACCATTGAAAAAATTCAAAAACTTACCTCAGTTATATTGAAAAATTTCTACGACATATTCTACCATAAAAATATAATGAATTTCATAGTTTCGTCATAATTTACAATTTGTGTAGAAGCTACAGCTATATGCACGTATAATGGGATGGAAGCTTTATTTTACAGAGTAGCTAAGGCAGGGTAATCCCCATACAACCGGCGCTGCACCAACAAGGGATTTGAGCTTGCATGCAGATCGAGCGTATCCGACGGCTGCAGCTAGACCAGCCCTCGTAACGATTTCGGTATCTCGTCTTCGTGAAAGCACCAGTTCATCTCCCGTTTCATGCTCTTGATTTTCATCCTGCCAAGTTTTCCATAACCACGTTCGAAGGAGTGCGTAGGTGAATAGATCACAGTCTCTGTCCGTAATATCCCATAAGTTGCCAAGTACGGCTGGGGAGCCACCTGAAGCATAGTAAGCGAAGTCATTTTTCAAAAACGTGCAGGATAAGGCAGCTGAGACCAACAATCTCACCACATATTTTAACATACTATAACCAGGGTAAATTGAAACCATGCTTTTGCGTATAAACACTTTTCGGCAAAAAAAACATCAAACATAACGCTCACCGAGTACCAGCCGAAGGGCATAACCTTCGGTGTCCATTTTTTGGCCAACGATGCGCATCCGTCCGGACGAACAGCCCATGATCAAGGCAGCGGCCCGTATGTTGATATTCTCCATCTGCTCGCGCATATGTTGTCGTCCCGTTCCGTGACCGCAATACAAATACACAGACTTCGAACGCAGCATCTGAAGTATTGAAATGAACATGGCACTCCAGTGAATGGGAGTTTACGATATGCACCTGTATCAAAATACCGTGCCAAAGAAATGTATATTAAAAGCGTACGAGATAGCCCGTTTATACCTCTGCAGCAATAGGACATTTAACCGATTATGACAAAAAAAAACGGACAGATAGTTCATGACGAAAAAAACTCACTCTCTTGAAATCTTCGCGTTCCATTGGTTTGCCCAAAGTGCCCTCCCATCGTTTGATCAGCACGGACATGTCCTCCCGAAAGCGTCTTTCGCTCTCAGGAAGATCGTCTCCGGGATTTATGCAATAAAAACCCGCATAGGGGTCTGCAAGTGTGAAAGCCTCAGCAGGTGAAAGAGCCGCGTTTCTGACACGCTGCAATTGCGCCTGTGCAGCAACTAATCCGACGCACGGCATTCGCGTTACATCATGATCATGGTACATATGACAGCTATCAAATGGCATATTAATGAGGTGCCGGTCCAAGACTAGGATAACGGGCAAACGTTTCGATGATTTCGTTAACAGCTGGCTCTCTCGTACTTGATTTTGGATATCAGCTGCTAGTGTTTGAAGTTCCTCGACGCTGTTGAGGCTCGGCTTTATAACCCGATAGAGCATAGTCACCAGTTGTTCGAGGCTTAATAAGGGCAGCGCTGTAAGTCCGGTGATAAGCAATTCGTTATCCACCTTGACCTTTCGCTTAGATGCCCACTTTTTAACCATACTTGCTAGATTTAGCACGAATTTTTGCGTTGTTTCATCTTTTAGCTTACCAAGAAACATGCCTTTCCAGCAACCCATCCACTGATTTTCTAGTGACTCGAAGAATTCGTAAAGTCGGCGATCCGCGGATTCGCGAAGTTTCCAATATTTTGATTTCTCCACTAACTTCAGACTAATTTGATTTTTAACAATTATGTCTTCAAATTCCTTGATAAAAGCTCGCTGAAACTGGCCGTCAAGGTTTGAATTTATATGTACAGTTTGTGGATCGCAACCTTTTTGATATCTGGTTGCAATGAGACTTGGAGTAACTGCGCGTTCAAAAGCGGCTGTCACTTGTACAATGCTCCAACCTGGATCACACCATTTCCACAATTTCTCGTACCAACGCTCTTCAAATTCAACCGTTGGTCTGAGCCAGTCAAAATAACTGCTATCCAATAGTCCGTCTTCATAATGACCCACCATCTTGAGGCCTCGGTTAAGTCCAGCTAATTGAACGCTGACGCCTAATGATTTTTCGAGGTAAAACTGAAAATAATCTTTGTGACCGCGCCATGCGCTCAGGAATGCTAAATTCGTGAAGAGGTTCGTGAGCAGAACCTGCTTCCCTACGGGCATACAAGGGCGTGCTGCATCGATCAACGTTTGGAAACACTTTTCTGCCCGATCACCATCCATTTCGAGAGACTTGTTGAAACGTTCAGCCAAACTAATCTTGATAAATTGATCCTCAAGACCCAGATCATCATCGCAAATAATATCATCAATTCCAGTGGTGGGTGCAGCAAGCTCATGACTCCGGGGCACGGGGATTTTTCGTCTTGTGCGAGTAACTCGACTGGAATTTTCATCGAGTGGTTTGAACTTGGGCCTGTCTTCAGCTTCTTGTTTGCGCGTTTTCCGGGTTGGAATGACAGAATTACCTTGTGTTCCATAAGAAGCACTTGTTGATGAAGTTACTTCAAAATCATCAGTTTCGTTATTAGTAGAAACCGTTTCAGGCTCAGGTTCGATATCGGTGTTCACGACTGCTGCAGTCGTTTTCTTCGATAGGCAGGCCACGCGCGCCTTTTTTTTGGGAACGTCAGATTTTGCCTTCGATTGTTCACCGGCGTCAATACTAATTTCATTCGAAAATGGAAGTCTGCGGCGAGGAGGCGCGGCTCTAACTATTGGCCTTTTTGTTGCAGCTGGCGTCTTTAGCGAATAATTCGGCTCAGGCACAAGTTGTACAGGTTCATTGGTGCAAATACCCAAATGTGCGAGAGCCGTGCTCCAGTTGACATTAAATGAATACTCAAATTTCAACAGCTCCATCTCTAAGCGATCATGGCGAGTTCCTGCTTGTTGAAGCGCGCTATGCGCATCTGATAGGATTAACAATGCTTCCGGGTACTTTCCCATCAATGCGTATCCGTGACTTAGCGAAAAGGCGTGTCGAAGCTTCACTTTTTGACCAATAGCACGCAAAGATAGGATCTCCTCAGGAGGGGGGTCGAGACTAAGCGTTTGCATAATGACTCGCAATGTTTTCGCCAACCGAGTTTCGGCACACTGCTCACTGCATGAGTATTTTTCCAACGTGACATGCGCTGTTATGGCGTCCAATTTTTTTAGGGTGACATGAATACCGAGGCTGTAACAAAGATAGCATTTGCAAGTGGTTGGATGCCTCTGACGTTTGTGGAATTTGACAAATTCTTTAGCTGGCATCCGCCTTTCTGCTTTGGCGTCCTGGATCTGCCTCATCTTCAGGTACATTGCAGTGTGATAGGGTATCGTTGAGGATGATTTGATTTTAAACGGCTCCTCATCGACAGTTTGCGCACTAAGTTTTGTTAACGGATCACCTTTGACGTCGAGGATATCGCTAACGATCTTCATTTTTGATTCAATCGGCCGGTCAAAAAAAATCGCAATACGAAGCATCCGTTCAATGTGCCGAAGCGTAAAGTACAGACTGAACAATACCTGGCCGTCAGAACAGCTGGTTGTTGTCACATTAATTGTTTCTCTCATTGAGCCGAGATCGAACAATGCGTCAGCTTTTACACACTCCGTTGACAGCATCGGAAATGCAACATCAAGTTTTTCCCATGTCATTACCGTAGGATTTCTCGTCTCAAGATACTCTAGGCACATTTTCATATTGCGTGATGTACTCTCGAGAATGTCGATTGCTGTCCGTTTGCCGCTCTCAATTATTCCCCAACGATTTAAGGCTGTGCCATGGTAGTATCGATTCAAACCGTAGATGCGGAGTTTATCGATGGTTGCTACCCTCACCGATTTAGCTAGGTCTTCGATTCGGTCGGGTGATGGCGGTTCTTGCCCACATTCTTCAGCTTTTACCCAGAGTCGCAGCATCTCAAGTCGATACCTTAAGTGAAAAAAATCCTCACAGTCAAGCATGATTCCGGCCTGGATCTGATTGTCGATTTTGATGAGGACAGTTTCTGCCAATTCAACGCAACGCGCCTGTACCAGAGCTTCAGCGATCCGTAAACGGTTCTCAAGAATAACTGACTTCGGGGCTGATGTGGCCTTTAATAGAACGTCGGTTATAGTTAATATCCGAAAATGATTCGACGTATCTCCGTTAATGGCAAGAAAACCAGCTGCCAGTTTTAGGTCATCCCATATAGCAGTTGCAAGAAGCATCCTGAAATAAATACATAAGCAGTACCCGAATCATAATGAGGACACCACTTCTAGGGTAACTAGGATAATTTGCCTTAGAAAACTGAGTCCAACTGACGAAGCTGACTTTTTATGCACTAGAACAACACGTTGTTTAAAAGAAGTAAAAAAAAATAATAGTTGTTATTCTTTATTAAAACAATACTGTAATGCGTTTTTATATGCATCTGTGTATAGTTTTGATAAATAAATAAAAAGAACACAAATTTATGCTTATAGACTATTTAATTAAGGCCATGCAGATGTATTATATTCAACGCAACACGTTTCACAAGAGACCTTAGGCGGCTCAAACTATAAGAGCTTTTTTTGAGTGAGTACCAGTAGTCGAAGGTTTTCAACTCTTGATAGTTGGCGAAGATCCACATAAGTGACTGGAAAAGATCGACATAATTCGAATAACGTAGCGTCTGGAGGGCTAATGGCATATCATCCAAAAGTTCGCGACGATCAAACGCTTCCGAATTCTCGTGACTGGAACTTTTAGGCTGCAAGAACACAGCACATTACTGACGTTTATTACTATACAAAGAGTGTATTTATAAGTAATACTCACCTTGTTAATAACAACCTTAATCACGGTCTTGAATGAACCGAAAGCTCCCAGGAACGAAAAGCTTTGGCCAGTGTGGTGAATGATGTTTTTTACGACATACTTCAATCGCGTGTTTAACTCCTGATATATGTAAGCAAAACGATGCGAGCCTCGCATATGATATAATAAACAATAAAATTTTCTTGTTACATGCTAGACACAATTATGCGTGTCATCCCATTGCGTCTCGCACAAACATTTACGAATATCTATATTCGAATCTATATATTACGCATATATGTATTATAAATATGTGCGAAATCGAACTAGATTCATCTTTGATATGAATCGGTAAAATACTAGCGATAAAATTAAATCGGCATTTTATATACGGGTCGATGATAATAGTGTAGGAGAACATTTCTATAGATACTTTATATTTCTTAGAAGATGCGCTTTAATACTTTCTGGATCTAATACAAAAACATGTACTAACCTCGTGAAGAAGTTTTTGACTTCTATCGATTTCGGACTTGATTTTTTCCGACAGCTGCCGAAGGCGAACCGAAAGCCAAATACCTTTTCGCGCACCTTTTATCAAAATACTTTCATTCGATGACTCTGTGCGCACCGAATCAACTACTTCGTCACCATGGTGCTGAGCTTTTGCCCTAAGGATAGAACAAACCACTAGGCCTTTAACAGTGTACGAACAACTGGCCATGCCTCGTTGTACTTTAGATTTTATATATTATAGTAAAGCTAACAGGGGTTAGGCAGCTAAAATTGACAAGCAACGCTCACCTTAAGCTGATTACTGTTATGATGTCAACAAGCCTTTGATCTTTTACCCGGCACGCTCTGAGCTCAGCCAATACGGTGTCCATTACCTCTTTCGATGCTCCTATTCGTTGTAACGCGTACAGTTCTAGTGCTAGCCATTTAAATCTGTTCGGCTCCATTTTAGATAGCTGGTTAAATAAAAAGACATCTGAAGACAAAATAAGCTAAAATCGATAAGAATGCCAACGCAGTATAGTGCTAGCAGTGAACTTGAACTGGTTGAGATACAAAGTTGTTTGTTCCTTTTTTGCATAGTCCTATGGGAAGCTAGGCAAAGTGATGCTTGTCCTGCCGTTCGTTTAACAAACATAGCCAAACGTAAATTATAGGGTGCATGAACAATAACCTAACGCGTTAGGCTCCCTCAGCTATTGCATCAGAATGTGTTAGAACTCGTAGTACACCTAGTTTGACAAAACTACCATTAAATTGCAGACTTATTCCTTTCTAATTATCTTGTAGCGATTCTCTTGAGTTTCACCTTTTACAAATTAACCAAACTAAAATATTAATGATTATTAATAATAATACAAAAAAACAAAACAAAATATTCTTCCAGTTGAGTAATGTGATTTCTATATTATCGGTTTAGCAGATTTGAACCGCAATCCTTCAGTGCCAAATACGTGAACCCCACATCGGTTCCAAAAATTGCTTGTCCTGCGCCTTGTTTCAGTTCAGCGTTTCCACTCGGTTTTTCGCTCTTAGAGTCTGCGATTTCAAGACAAACATCCTATAATACTCAGCTCCATATCTAGCTCATCAAACGACAAAATGCGATGTACGAGCTTACATTGCATACCTTGTTTTCTAAGTGAAGTTTCACAGGCGACTAATACTAATGGGTCAACCTTGTCGGGTCCATATAGTTCCAAAACGGCGCCGATGCAACGCGGTGAGAGATAAGGCTCAAGGCGACTGCTCGCGTTTTTCGGAGAGATGCTTGTTGCAATCTCGATTCCCATCAATACCACGCGAAGCAGCTGAAGGCAATCTTTTGATTCAGGAAACCGTGGTAGAAGTGTGCACATTATCAACACAAATGTTTCTTCTAGCTTTTGAGCTTGATCCGCCTCCTTGCAATTCTGTACACATAAAGATAGACCTAGGTTACTTTTGGGATTATTACGTTTATATAGGAAATTGTTAGGACAGGTGATATTTGTTTCATCTGTTCCCATAGGCCCATAACCTGAGGCCTTAGCGAGTCATATCTCGCAGACCTCGAATGAGTAACCTTTTAATATAAGAAAAAATGCTTTAGTAGCTTATCTGATTACCACAAACGGCTAATAGATAAAACGGGCTATTCTGCTGTAAGTTATCGTCTATAGATTGTTACAACCAGGAAAAGGGGAAGTCAGCTCAAAAACTCGAAGTAGGCTGAGTTTCAGGCCATCAAGGCATATGATGTATGAACTGTCTGTTTTGTATGTGGATACAATGATATGAGTTTTGTGGCATTTTGCATTCTTCTTACCACTAAAAGTAAACTGGTGGTATATTAAGGAACAAACCTTTAGTGCGTTAGCAATATTGTTTGCAACCTTAGCAAGCGCCTCGTTTTTCCAAACGGAATGTTTTGGATCATTAAAAGGCAGATGTTCCCGCAACGTGCATAGAGCTTTGAGCAGACGAGGCAGTTCCTCTTCATTTAGCACACTCCGATTATATACGACATGTCGAAGAAGTAGAAGCGCTTGATCAAGGGGCTGTTCAGAAATGGCCAACAAACAGCGAACAAGCGCTAGTGTAGTATCTGCCAACTGAAGCAGGTTTTTCTTTCCGTGTTCTATCCGTACAACTAGTACATTGCTAAGATAATCTAAGATGGCCCCGTACTCTTTCACAACAGAAGCTTCCTGTGCTGCCTTCAAACCTCCTTCGAGATCGCGCTGCCCAAGGCAAGTGATGACGCCATGAAGATCTGATGGAAACTGTAGATTTAATCAAACAAAATAGTTAAACAATTGTTAGGATATTGAATAACAAGAAATTACAAAAAGGTCAGTTGTTTTCAACACTTCACTCAGAACTATTCTAGTTGCGAGCTGTTATTAAATAAGTTATTGAATACATATATATCATTATGTCACTATGTGCTGCCACATAAAGACCTAAAGATACTGCATAATTCTTGTGAATAAAGAAGATTATTATTTTCGTGCTACAAGGGCGTCCTACTTAAAAGACATGATCAAATTCAGGAGAACCTAGATATTCACGTAAGTCATCAACGTTTTGTACACCTATTCAAGTGTATAAAGATTTTATACGTTCCCTTACACTAACCTTCAGACTAGAAAGCACCCGAAATGTGTCCAATTGGCAACTGGACGCCAATCTAATAAGCTGACAGGTCAAGCGAGTCGCCATACATCGTTTCATGGGCGGCAACCCCGAGGACCACTCACGAAGCAATGTGCAGCTCAGCATATTCCAGTGCGCAAGGTGGGCGTCAACGACACCGACATTTAGCGATCCAGCAAACTTAGGTTGCAGTAAACAGAACCACAAAAACCAGAGAGCGCACTCTTGAGAGTACGCGCACTTCTCAGCGGGAACATCTGCGTCTTTTTTGCAAACGTTGCTTAAGATATGAACCACATAAGTAATCTGTTCCTTGGTGGGCTGCTGGGACATTATACGCGCCATGCAGCGACAGATATGCGCAGCTTGGCGAGCTTCCGTTCGCCGCCTATACAGCAACGAAACAACTTGAACAATGGCTTTCATTAGATCATCCGGTATTCCAAGGACGAACGCCTTGTTCAAAGCCTCTTCCGAATACCTCGAAGTAGACACATCTGACGTATTATCCACAGCGGAGTTTGTCACCACTGCCACAATGCTTTCTAATGCCGCTAAGACACAATTCGCGAGCACACCATCCTTGAGATTTGATTTCCCCAGGTGCCTACAAGTTCCAAAAATTAAACAGTGTAATACAACAATGGGTACATCTTGTGTTTAATTCGAATACTCCCTATGACACTTGAAGAGTGCAGGATTATTACATTGTACATACATAACCTATAAGCTTGTTGTGTTTATGTGTGCAGTGGTTAGCTTTTGAAAGTAGCGCTGAGATAATGCGGCGGCCCACCATTCTAACGGAGTAGGTTCTAAAATGCGTATTGCCAACGATTGAAAAAATGAGAATACATGAAGTCGCTACTTGCACATGAACTTGGATAGCAAATTGATTATGTTAAAAAAAACACCCTAGACAGAACATTAATTCACTAACTATATTCATAAGGTGATCTGTCAATTTCATATTTCGCTTTTTTAGACATATTGCATATACAAGCAGTCGCTCTTACGGAACTTACGCGACAATGTGTTGAATAATGTTGACATTCGATGGATCTGGCACGAGAAGTGCATGAATACGACGCGGTAAATCCTCGTCAAGCCCCGATAGGGCAGAGCCCAGTCGGGACGACAAACTCGACATCTTTGGGATGGCAACTGCACAGTGAGGAATTTTAATAAGACATTCTAAAGCAATAATGTAATAAGCATTTAAAGGAGATCTAAACTCACAAAGAAGAGTACTAAAAATAGTGGCGCCAATAAAATTAAGTCCAGTTCCTTACTAGTAGTTTTCCATTATTATATCAACTACTTCTGAAAAGAAACACTTTTTTTTTAACTACCGCTAATCTGCTTTATCTTTTATTTTAAATAAATCTCTCAATTTGTACCTTAATACGCGTGTCTATTATTTGGTCATTCAAAAGTCAATTCTCAATTCCAATAAATTTTTTTAATTCTCCTCGCTTGCCTTTGTCAATAAGGAACAGATTCGTGTATTCTGTTTGATTTGTCTAATACGTACCCGTTAGCAGTAATTCTATTCACCGCCGGTCGATTTCTCACTTTGTTTCAAACACGCTGTCACCCTCCTCGCTTGCTCTAAGAAAGATTGATGTTCTTTTTTCAGTTGATATGAAGCTGTAAATAATTTTTCATCTCCTTTTTGTATTGAGGAACGTGCCCACTCTTAATAGTTAACCGTGTTTTCCCCAGCACTTCGCCGTGCTGCTATTCCATCAGCAACATCGCCGCTAGTGGTAGCAGTCATTCGTTCAGGTTCTTTAACCGCCATACGCTCTCCCTTTGTTGATATAGATTGAATTGTTTGAATAAGGATCACTATGGCCATTTGGTAGCAGACTTTCGTTTTCGGGCCGTCCTTTCCGCTCGCTGATTAGCTAAATGTTTCGGGTTTTACGTCCGATAGCGCCATTACCCATTCCGTCAGGCAGTTCACTGGTTGCTGCCTGATTAACTAGAGGTTTAAGAGAGCACCGAATGTCCAATCGTTCGAAATTCGAAGTTCGCCACGAATACCGCCAAGTTCAAAGGGAGGTGCTACAGCGCCATTTGTTGCGGTACATAGATTTTTACCGAAAAATAATTCATTACGCGTAGTATACGTCAACTCACCGCAGAATTTGCAATCGTTTTTTTCATTAAGCATTCGTTTAGTAAAAACGCAAAAGCCGTACGCAATTCAAAAAAATATAGTACTGCTTTAAAATGTATTTCAAAGCTTGAATAGTAGTTACACTCTTACAATGATTTGTAACACCTATTGCAGATATATTTGTATGCTTCAGATTTAGAACAAATCGTACGGTAAATACATGGTACAATTCTTTTTTAAATACGTTAACAGGCTATTATTTCTATCTTGCATCATACAATCAAATGAAAAGAGCTGTGAAGAACCATTGGAAAAATTGTATTTTAGCCTCAATAAACTCGAGTCATATTTTAGGTACTACAAAAAAAGCGTTATACAAATACATATAGTTTTTTAATATTAAAGTTTTGAGTTGCGTGTAGGTATAGCCAGAAATGAACTAATCAAAACGCCGATAAGATAAATCAAGACGCCCTTTTATCCGCGTAATACTAATATTTTCTTCAAGAACAACAAAACCTTATCTTTTGTTCTTGGTGAGCTCATAGGTTATTATATTTCAATACGCGAACCACTTACAAATCTACATTTATATTTGTTGTGGCACAGTGGCAGCCAGTATATTGGAAAAGGTTCTTAACATCCATTATAGATCACTCTACGCTGACGGTAGTTTAGAAATTCATAGTCTAGAAAATGCGATTACAATCGTTATTCATAGTAACCTAATTACACTAATTGTATCTTTCCATTACGTTTCGACGGCATAAGCCAAATCGAAGAAATTTTTTAATTCAATATTAATATTTTTCTTCGTATTATGGCCATTGCAGTAGCCAATTCGATTTTCCAAATCGCTTGTTCCCATGGGCGCGCGAAATTTAAACTAGCCGCCCGGGGCGCTAGTCATTGAATGATCGCCACCGAATACCGGCAAATGCGCGCGGTTGCCCTTTCAGTTAACTTCACTAGAGCAGTTGGTGTCAGTAATCGTTTGTCATTGAAGCGCAGACCTGAAGAACATCTAGCCAGTCAGATTAGCGCAGTACAGTGCAGCTCAGTTCAATTGTTTGACCTACAAAGAATTCAAAAAGTTCACCTAGAGCTATTCAGTCTGCAAGAAGATTTATGAGAAATCAGGTTGGTGGACCGTATTATCCAACGATGCATACAATGATTAAATTTTGACCGATTGACATAATCGACTTGAAATATATTCATCATTACTATGACACTGGACGAAGCTGTGTATGCGTCCTTGGGGAACCACACTTCGAATAGTGCTAAACGTAAGGAGAGCCTCTAAGTAAAAGAGGTATCATTTATGCCACGCAGCAATTTTATGAGTTTCGATGAAAAGTGTCATTAGAAGATACGGCGCAAAAGGAAAAATTGAAGAAAAAATTGATTGAAAAAGTTAAGCATGTGCTAATTCTAGGAATGGTGCTAAAAATCGGTGTAGTTGTTTTATAAGCAAGCGCGAAAAACATTGTTACACGATGAATCATATCTGCTTACCCATTCCATTTCTATCTGAAAATCAACACCATCCGGTGTATTTATTGCCCACTTTTATTCCGCTGTACAAACAGAACAAAATATGCATAGCGTGTAGAGTCGGAAATTTTAGTTTTTACTGGTTTGATTATAGTGATAATAATAGTTCTGTTGAATAGTAGAATGAGTACGCCCGTTTAAATCATTTCATTCTCCAGCCCTAAAGCGAACTTTCAAAAACATTAAACATTTCAAATATTTTAATGGTAGAAAAACTGAACTGCATACATTTTGCAATTTTTGCAATAAACTGCAGATTTCAACAAAGAAACAAGCATAGGCCCATATGTTCCCTTTTCTGATTTTTCTTCCGTTTTTCTAGAACAGTACAAAAGAAGTTTTTGATACTTGTAATTGCAAATTGCATGCGTAGGTAATCAACTCAAGCTCCGAAGCAGAGGTCAAGGGCCTCGCAGCTGCAGGTTTGTGCTAATTCTATGACTACGCTGTTTGTTTATATAACTCCCCATTTAAAAGCGTTTTCGATTGCTTTTATCTACACGATAAAAAAAAATTATGAATTATACAGGTATGTTTTTTAAAAATTTCTATTCAAACTCATTCTGTATTCGCGCTATGTGGGCCAGGGTCATGAGAAGTACATCGTATGTTCCGGTGCGGTCTTGGAAGATTCATGCTGCAATACAGAGTACTAGCGCACTTAGACCTCAGGTTGTAACGAAGCAACCTGGAATGAACCTGCAAGTTCAACGGACAAATATCGTCCATCGGAGCACTAACCTATGAAGGTGACGTCTAAGGAGCGTTTTGTTTTTGCCATATTATCATACAAAGTGAAAAGAAAAGGTTCAAAAAAGGAACCCACATCAATACATTCAGATGATAAAAGTTTCAAAACAAACATCAGAGACACAGCCTTCTCTTGTAGCTTATCATGCGTAATCCTCTCGGAGCAAACGAAATATACTCCCATCAAGTAAACTCAATTCTAAGGTAGCATCAACAAGAAATCAGATGGGAGATCAGACGGGAAATGATAAATGTTGATGCTAGTTATATGCACTGTCTAAAATATGTGTGTATGGTTAATATTATATATAGTTGCGTAGGAATTGTTTGATCCGCAGCTATCAATGGACATCGCATAGTCGCTAGTAAGTCGTAGGTTGCACAGTTGTGATTTGTTTTGTAGTCATTCGCACTGTGCACTACATATACACAAATATAACCCTGACTTAATAGGGCTTATGGGAAAAGCACTATTCTAATAGGATCGTCGATGTCGTGATTTGTCTAAATGAAAACTAAACATTATAACCTTTAAGTATACTGGTAAGAGTTACGTTATGATACATCAATACATTTCATGTTAGATAAAAGGATACGTTAAACAATTCTTTGTTCCACAAAAATCTAGTAATAATAAAATATAGTAATAAATAGTAAAGGAGAGAATGTCAAACAAAAATATTCCGAACGACAGTTAGCCGATAACACCCATAGGCGTAATGCGCATGGCAGTTTTTATGCGGCATTACTCAACAAGCTTTTATCGCTGCTCTCAAGTTCACATTTTTTTTCTGCAAGTTAGATGCCATAGACGTCAACTGGTGGATAAACTATATAACACTTGTTTTTTCACTTTCCACTTCCTTCTTGCAGCCTTTTCGTCACAGCCGATCTGTCATTCGAAAGCTGACTGAATGCGTCCACGAGTAGATGTCTATCGAAATTCCACGTCATTCAAAGATCGATCGTAAACGATAGCTTTGTGCTGCGTTGCACTATTTGTATGAATCATGTTGTGTTGAATAACAATAGTTCACCACGTCATCGTTTCCGGAAACGTTGAACTTAGTTGTATCGATTTTCACCTAATTGCACTAAAATACGACGTACGGACATAACGAGTCATCTGTACATTCTTAAAGTTTTGTACGCTAACGAACTCGTCGGATCTGAAAAGTTTCCTCAGGGTTTTCGAATGGCGCCTGCAAATGCTCAAGTGCAGGCTATAACTGTTATCAACGACAGAGAACAGTTTGCTGCAGGTCTATCGCAGAACCTAGTCAGCAATAAATACCAGACTGGTAAGATTTGCACCATTTGCCAAGGTAACTCACTTGTAAGATATGTCAGTCTTGCAATTGCTATTCATATTGCTATTGTTTGGTTTTCGTATTCAACATCATCACAGGTGTGGCTTTTAATTGTAGTTTCGTAGAAGACAACATAATGACAACTAAATTAAACTGTTTATTTCAGTTTAAATTAATTATAACTATATCCTAAGTCAGATGATTTCATTTCAGATAAATCTCTGAGAGCGCCATCGAACTCATCACAATCGGCTAATGAATCTTCCGAATTCGATGCTAAACGCCTGAAATTATTGGCCAGCTACCGAACGGACAGACCGCGATGTTGCTTTCGCGAGCTGCCAGTTATTCCCACACGGGAGGACATCGACGAGGAAACGACCTATTTACGTCCTAACATTACCAAAGGTCGCTATCTATATTTAATTAATTAAAATACTCCATGTATGGAATACTGTAAAAACAAAGTTTATGTATTTATATTGTATTATAAAGTCGCGAGCTTCCATATCGCTTAATTTCTTCGCACGTTGTTCCCTACTTTGTCGCCCTATTAGTTGGATAATTGGAGACCATACGATTCTACTTTTCGTGCTGTATTCACAGACGGCAAAGTTGTAATTATTTACAGGAACGTATGCCAGCGTCAGTGAATACCTTGATATATTATTTCGCCTCCTTCGAGAAGATTATGTAGCCCCTCTGAGGACAGGTGTACGAAAATTTCGCGAATTTTTTGCTGCTGCATCCAGAAACGGCCAAGGTTTGAAGGGATTGCACTCCATTGAAGATGTACGATTCTTCTTGAATGTGAACATTGATAAGGAAGCTAGCCGAAGAGCCGTGAGTGTACCATATAGAAAGCGCTTTTTTGTCATGCTAACCAATTAAACCAATCATAAACATCTGTGGACTGTCCTCGAATTTGTCCGAAGACCATAGACGGACTAAACAATGCTTTAAACATAAGTAATTTTATTAAACAACGTAAAAGACGAGACACTTCCGTCACAGAGCTATTGCTTTCATCGAGTCTACAAAACATTAAATAATCCTACTTTCGAGCGGAGTTTTGCTGTGGAATCTTTTAGAGTAGTTTTTTGACAAGGTGAAAAAAAAGTATAGAAAATAAAATTTATCTGAAGTTAGAAATATGCTAACGTTTGCCTTATTTGAGCATTTCGAAGATATCACATCTATAATATAAAGTGCTTCACTGGCATCAAATAGGTTCAATCTGAGTATGGCGCCTGTTTTCTCTATTGATAGAATCTAAGACCAGACCAGAGGGTCTTTCGGTTACCGTATGCTTCTTGGATTGGCATCGATTGGGAACAATCTTCACGTCTTATGGATGGCTGTTTGATTGGAGTGTCCAGTGACAATTTCAAAACTCTCATATTTGCCACTGTTGCGCAACGGACGCCCAAGCTACTGAAAAGAGGTCCGATTTTGTGCTTGCATTAACTATACAGACGTTGATTTAAGCTCGACAAAGATTTACCAAATTGTCATGGGCAAATCAAAGATTGGACAGAAAAATCTTCTGGTTAATGTGAAGTTTCATCAGTCAGTTAAGTTTGTTAAGCTTAGCTTAACTCATAACGAAGTGTGCAAAATATTTTATACTAGAATTATAATTTGCTTTTATTCGATTTTTGTGAATCTGTCTTCGTATCGTAGGCTACTTGGTTTTGCAATTTTTTTCCGAAGATGAGTGTCGCGCTCTCGATCCTACCACGAACTTCACGCTTATTGAAAGCTCAAGCGCCTATTTTGAGGCTTATCGACACAACCTTCAAGGTTTGATTACGTCTTTTCGATCTTAGAATCATAGAGCCTGCCAGGGTAAAACAAGCCCAGAAAACAGAAGTTAATTAAACTGTTGCTTGGATTCCCTATTCTCATCATTCTCAAAATATGATCTTTTTATCTAACAAAGACCATTTACTCTAAATACATGCTTTATCTGCCTATTGCGCAAGATCTCATATGACGTTATATCTGCGACGCCATATACTCTAATAGAGAATTAGGTGAGTATGATCTACGAATGATCGTTGGTTCTACTGACTAGTTTAGCTAACGCTTGAAATGGAAGAGTTTACTTATAATTTGTTTCTGGTGGGCCTTTAGTATTGCAGTCAATGAACGAAGACCAAATTCCGCTTGTGTCGTATCTAGTTAACGCAGATAAACGGGTACGCACTCCGGAGTTTCTCGAAGCCCGAAACGGCAAATTTGACTTTACACCAATTCTCCGACATAACGAACCCGACAAAATGGTTAGTTCTATCTGCGACGTTATTTTGAAACTGAAAGTACAAAGTGTTATTAACTAATAAGTCCGATGAGTCCGAGTGGAAAGAAAATTATCTAGCGCTGAAAAAAAATAACAACGAATGTGGCGTCAGCTTTTCAGTTAACGGTCAGTTTAGTTATTGTATGAGATTAGCTGTTGAGTCAGAATGTAAACAGAGTGATCCATATCACTTAACTGATGCCTATAGTATCACTGACTTGAAACCAATGATGGGGGCATTGCTGCTTAGACGTTTCAGTCCGGCCAATAGTCTTTATAATTACCTTAAGATAACCGTGACATAACTGTATGCATTTTAGGGGGATGCAGTCGGGCCTCCGACGAGCGCGAAAATCAACGGAAAGCAAACTGTAAGTAAGAAATACTTAAACCGAACAAATAATCACTCGTAGTTAGTTACGTTTCATTATGTAATCAGCACTAAAACGGTGGTCGGTGTTGGCTGTAAACCATCCGGGAAAAACGTATCCTAATATTTTGAACTCATTGAGCAAACGTTACTTCCATACTGTCTACTTGACCTTCTTAGGAGTCGTATCATAGCTTTTAGCAGATTAGTAAATATATAATTTTCCTACAGTTAAAACCCACCACCTGGCCGAGTCAAGAGGCAACCATTCTTAATGCTCGCCAGTACGAATCCATGAAGCACGTGCTTTCAAGAGAACTATGTCTAGTGCAGGGCCCACCAGGTACCGGCAAAACGTTCGTGGCCCTCAAAATGGCTGAGATGATGCTTTATAATCGTTTAACGGATAAACCTATCTTGGTAGTGTGTTATACAAACCACGCACTCGACAGGTTCCTTGAAGGTACGTATTGTCTATTTCTGCTGCACGACTATAACCTCACACAGCGATTATGTTGACTGAATAACTAACTAAATTAACCAAATCCTTAGACTATGCCTCCTGCTGACTAGAAGATTCTCCTGCTTCCGTGAAATTTGTTTCGAAGAGATCACCTGCTTACTCACTACATTAACTTCTACATTTTTCGCTTAAATTGCGGAACGACCGCAGTGAGAGGCTTTAAATTTATCGGTAAAGCTTAACGTGTACTTGAAGACACTGCGCTTAAATACATCCAGTCCTCCTAATAATTATCCTTTCGGATTCTCGTGTGTATATGTAGTTTTACTCTTATAACCATATATTTTTACGTGTCTTCAGGTAGATAAATAGTCGTAAGCGTGTTCAATGAATGCCTTTCATAAATTTTACAAGCTTGTCACAACATCATAGGATTAGTTTTTCGTTTTCTACTTGCACTGGTCTGGATTTAACCTGCTTTGTTTCTTTCTTCTCAATAATAATATTCTTCAGGTATGCTTAAATTTACTGATAGTATTGTCCGTATTGGCGGCAACTGCAAAAACACAAGGTTGGAAAGATACCTGTTGCGTTCCCTTCAACAAAGTCAGGCAAATGCTAAGAGCGTGAAACTTGAACAACAAAAGTCAAGGACAATCCTCTACAATCTTCGTAAAACAGAGGAACTCCTTGGAAAACTTACCGGGTAGATGGTTTTATTATAAAGAGATTTATGGAGACCCTACTGTTTTACAGTATTAAACTTTGAAAATGAGTTGGAACTCTATAAATGTTAGTTTGAACCGCTTTTGACTATGAGCTAAGACCAAGACGGACAGCATGAGAAACTGCACTTAGTATTCATTTATTACATGCCGGAAGATGTACATCGAATTTATTTACGGCAGGTTGTGACCATCAGATGGTTTTTTTGCAGAAAGATGATCTTATCTGATCACGAGTTGACAATGAGCGGCAATGAGCCGCTTGAGACTTACCTGCACATCCATAATTTTATGATGTCCCGTAAGAACTGTAAGGTGCAAATGCGCGCATCCACGCGAGTACCCACGCGAGACCCCAATTTCCTAAACGATCAAGATCGCGGAGAACTTGAGGTAAATGCAATTGCAAAATTTTCATTAAGACATTCGGCTTCTCTCATTACATCAATAAGGCTAGTATGCATTCTAGTGACGTGCTTATTTGTCGCAAGAGCGAAACAGATTATTTCAATTGCTATGAAAAGGTCAATTTTTGAAGCCCAAAGAAGACAACATCGAAAACTTTCAACGTGGACACAGCGACGCCGGAAGTAATGCAGTATCTCTTTAAGCTGCGATTTGCTCATGCGACTACGACTGGGTGGCTATTTTCCTATTTGCCTTGCGAACGGTGAAGTTGCTTGCAAAAAATCGATAACAAAATCGGTCGGCAAGTTAAAGGCGCAGCCAGTACTGCAGATAAGTTCTCGTTAGTGCTACCGTAATCGAGGGTTCGATACAAACTTATTTAAAATGGGCCTGAAACTTACCCTGTTGACAAAATTCCTGATTAAAATACTGCCACTGATATTTCTTAATGAATAGATGTATTATTCTCATCTATGTCAGTTCATATCTTTTGTTGATAGTATTGTTGCCCAACGTTTTCTCATGATTATCTCAAGGTGTATTCATTGAAAAATTTTGAAGATGCCAGCTTTCAATAGTTTTTTTCCATACTTAATAAAAGGAAAAATAATGGCGGTGCGTGAATATATGTAAGTTTTTCTTTGGTACTAAAAAATGTATACTTTATTTTTGGTTATCGTTCATATGTTAAGCAGTCATGCTGAAATTATTCCGGTCAAATTTACATTATTCTTCCAATTAGTCTCTAAAATACTGAGCATTTTCAAAATTGTAGGAATTCAACAAAGTTTCTAGTTTATTATTTTAGGTTTGAAGCAATAGCATATATGTCACTATAACATGTTTGTTTCGCTTGTAAATAATAATAAGGAAATACGTACTATATAATGGACAAGAAAAAGTAGACAGAGCGGTAAGCATTTTAACATACATTGTAATTGCGTTTTGATTAGATATGGAATATGGTTATAAGGAAAGTGCCACGGTAAATACTTTTTGAGACAACTATAGTCAACCATAGGCAAAGTATACTTGTCACATCGCTGTAAAGAAGAATGTAAGGGCGTTTAACTCAATATGTGTATATTTGTGTTGCGCTGAAAGGAAAAATCTTTGTCAATATAATTGAATAGTTTCGGCTTTTCATATATAATAACCAAGTCTTTTCTGCGGTAGACTTTATTGTTTGCGAGATAAATATGTACTTACTTTATATAACATTATAGGTATTGTACCAAGTTCAGGGCCGTATGATTAGGGCCTCAAAATCGTCAAGACAAGGTAAATTTAAACATCTCTGTATTTCAGGCAGAACATTTCCTCAAGGACGAGGACATCTTGCGGGGAGAAATGGATAGCCATCGCGAGCAGATTATCTCTAGTTTTCTCGGTTGTTTCAATGGAAATCGTAAAGTTGAACCCATTATTCACAGCCTTCGCGCAAGACTTAATCAAGCGGAGGATCTCAGCTTCGATGAGAGATGGGAGCTTTATCGACACTACCACTGGGTGGTAGCAAAGGAGTTGGCACGAACATATATTGAGCGGTGTAGTAAATGTTCCGTTTCAACGGGTCACTTTGTGCCGGCCAACAGAGCACAGCAAGCATTTGCAAAACACCGGTTTAAAGATGTGGAAGCTGCCATAGAATGTCTTCGGGAACGTGCGGAAGAACTAAGGGATGAGCACAGGTACAGATCGGAGGCTGCCACAAGGGGTAGCAATTATTACAATATGGGTTTAATTCAAGCCTTTAAAGAGCAACAATAGGTTTACTAAATATCGTACATGAAAATTTATGGAAGGTGAAGCGAAAGGTATGTGTATCATTTAGTTGTTATGTATTATCAGACAGAAATATAATATATCACAAACGCAAATCTCCGCCTGTTTATACTTTATTCTTTCATATCGATAGGCGTCAACTTGTGGCTATCGAGGAGGCTCAATGTAAGGCTACTTATAACCTTATTGCTGATCGGTGTGCGGTGGTCGGAATGACCACAACAGGGGCCGCGAAGTATAATGCCCTTGTGCGCCGACTTCAGCCACAGATCGTTATTGTGGAAGAGGCCGCAGAGATTCTTGAAGCGCATCTACTTGCTTCACTTACTCCGTCGGTTAAGCAGCTTCTTCTAATAGGTCAGCAACAGAGAGTGAAAATGTACCACATAGAAGTTTATGCAATTGCTTACCGCAGTTCATGCAATTTTGTTTCTTGATTGTTTTTACTCCTTTCAGTATTGCTAGCCTGTGACATCGATAGATGTGGAGAGACGCCGCATATCTTATGTTGTCTTAAAAGCATTGCATATTAAATATTTGCGTGTATAAACTTAATAAATTGCAAGCTAAATTTTAAAACAACGTCAAAGTATTTTTCCAATACGAATACGTACCAAAAAGCTTGGTATATAGCCCGGGAGAATTCTCGAAGGTATAATAGTTCTTATAATAATAAACAAAGTCTTGACTTTTCTTACCTGCTAGGTGATCACCAACAATTGCAGCCAAGCACCACAGTACATACACTGGCCACCGAATTCGGAATGCAAGTGTCGATGTTTGAAAGGCTCATTAACAATGATTTCGGTTTTGTACAGCTACACGAGCAGCATCGCATGCGAGATAAGTTCCGTCAACTTTTCGTTCCAGCTATCTACCATGATTACGTTTCACACCCTTCAGTGATGAATCCTCCCAGCATCCGAGGTGTGTATTACTGCAGCTCTCTCATATAATGAAATCTCTATAAAGCATTTGTAAATTAGCCAGAAATTTTTAGGTCCTTAACTCTTCGAAAAAAAAAAGTGTGTTTAAGGAAGAGTCAACTATTTATGGCACCTGTAGTCTGATTTTATATAAGACTAAAATCTCTCAACACAGATATCCCTAGTTTAGGAAAAACTGTCTAGCTGCACCTTCGTTCGCGTTTATCTTAAAGCTATTAAAAAAGTAGCGTAAGCAGAACCGGCCTATTGATCTTTAATAAGGGAAAAATTAGGATATATGTATACCAAGAATTCTTGGATATGGTAAAATCAGCGATTGCTTACAAGTATAGAGCACGAACTTTATTTTCAGGAATGACCTCAAATCTTTTCTTTATGAAGCATTCCGAGCCAGAAAATAGTCATAGCGAATCGCACTCGAAGTCAAACTTGTTTGAAGCACAATTTGTTGTACGGCTGGCGGTTCACCTTCGAAAACAGAGTTATGCTCCAGATGAAGTCACTATTCTTGCTACTTATCGTGGCCAGGTTAGCCATTCTAAATAGTGACTCCATTGATATAAATAGTGTAATGCATATATATATATAAATTTAGTGATAAAAATTAAATGAAAAGTGATGCATACTTTGTAAGACGCCAATTATCTGATGAAGCTGGTTATAGTGACCGTCTCGATTAGCCAATTAGTGTTTGCGCGCCAAAGAAATAGGCGTTCAGATATAATAAGGAAATGTTTATTAACTCTTTTGTTCGCTTCATACCCAGGTTGCTGCCATTGAAAGTGCAGTGAAGGATTTCAACAAGGAAAAAGGATTTACAACAATGAAGGACGAAGAGAAAATTGAATTTGTGGGCAATAAGAAGATTACCACAATTGTCCGTAAAAAAGTATTTCCTGATTTGCCAGTGTCCCCATTGGAAGGTGAATAGTATCGGGATGTTTTGGGCGAACACAGTTTATTTATTGGTTTCTCCTTGATAGTATAGGTTATTTTAGCGAAAGTATAGAACGTATACGGTCATCGCTTATATATATATAGAAAAGCAGGATTATAACGGCTATTCACAGGCTCGAAGCATATATAGTGGCGCATGTGAGCGTGCATCGGATCTGAAAGTACTCTTAGTAGATGCACATCTGTATGAATTCACGAGATGGATGTCACGAGATTTGAACCAGCGACTTTAGCCCTTTGATTCAAATATTTTCAAGTTCTTGCCTGATGATATTCGTTAGCGCAACTATTACTAACGAGTTTTAAATATTTTTAGGTATGCGCATTACTACGGTCGATAATTATCAAGGTGAAGAAAGCCGAATTATCATTCTGTCATTGGTGCGGAGCAACATCAAATCGAAAATCGGCTTCCTTTCTCGGGACAATAGAATTTGCGTGGCACTTTCACGCGCCAAGGAGGGTCTGTATGCCATTGGCAATTTAACGTTGCTCGCTCGGGTATCTCCCACCTGGCAAAAGATCTGTGCTATACTTGAGGAAAATAATTGCATTGGAGATAGTAAGTGTAAACTTTTGCGTATTTTTTTTGTTTCTCTAAAAAGTAGCTTTTATATAAGAAAACAGGGATTTCTTCTTTATGCGCATGCAATCAAAGTTCAACGTGTTCAAAACGATTGCGAAGAATAACTTTACCGTTCTATTGAAATAAAAGATTTTTGTTCGGGACCTTTGACGTTCTTTGTCTCTTTAGACCATTTTGGGTAACTGGGCGTTCATAAGGGTCTAATCTTGCTACGATAACACTAACGCTGTACGTTTTCTACTCATTTCACGGAAGGTGTTCAATCTGTTGCTATGCTGTATTCAAAGATTTTATTTTTTTATAAGTCTCCACACAAGCACCTAAACGCCTCCTTACTTCTAAAGTTCGAGTAATATATTTTTACTTGATTTAGAAGTTTTAAATTGATTAGAATTTGGCCTGTTTCTCTTAAAGTGTAATAGAGCACATGACTTAAAGTAAAACAAACGCTGTCCCTGCAGCTTTATTATCGTGTTTTTTGTCATGAAACATTTGGGTACTTCTATTCCTAAAATATTGTTTCAATGTTTTTTTTTTTCCTATAGACACTTTAATTAGGTTTACAGGACTTGTGAGTCTTGTTGTTTCGATTCAGTTGTGGTAGATGAGCTAATAGCATATTAGATATAGTGTATATAAACAATTAATTGGCTGTTCGGATCCAGGTATTGAATTAAAGTGCGAGATGCATAAAGATCAAATTGTCGTTCAAAAAATCAACGACTTCGAGAGATTCCCTGATGGTGGCTGCGGGAAGATCTGCGGAGATCGTCTGCCTTGTGGACACTATTGTCGTGAACCCTGTCATGAAGCTGATCGTTGCCACAAAACTGACTTCAGGTGCCGTAAACCCTGCCCAAAGCGTCTCAGCTGCGGTCATAAATGCCGAGGAAATTGCAGTGAAATATGCACATTTTGTGAAAAGAGCATTCAAAGGAAACTTGGCTGCGGGCATAGAGTTGTAACCAAGTATGTTTTAGATTCCTGTTACATTTTGTTCATTTGATTGGTATACTCGTTACCCCAGTTGTGCAAGAGTAATAAGTCTATATACGCATATTATTTGTGTAAATAAAGAAAGCTATTTATTATTATATGGTAGGAACACACTTGAGTTGTGTGAAAATAGCGTTTGTGAAAATTGAAGTTTCATGCAATGGACAGTTGAAATCACTGGCTATTTTCAGTTGTCAAGCTCCACTGGATAAAATATGGTGCCGCTCCAAGTGCGCTCGCCTCTTACCATGTGAACACGTTTGCCCACGATTGTGTGGCGAGCCTTGCGGTGGACCTTGCCAGACAGCAATTACGAAACGGGCTAAGTGTGGGCATGCTGCTACCTTTCTTTGCAAAGATAGAAAGAAAAGGAAATTATGTTTGGAAAAAAAGGAGATAACGTTCGATAAATGCTCACATAAGATCGTTCTGCCTTGCTATAAGGTGAACAAAGATCTCAAATGCAGACAAATACGGTCTATGAGATGCAGCAGAAACCATGAGTTCGATACGCTCTGTTATGAAGCAACTGGCCAAGACAGAGCGGACGCCATATGTCCTGCAGCTGTTTTCAAAACGCTTCAATGTGGACACCGCTTCGAGATTCGCTGTTCATTAGTTCGACGGTGGAACGGAAAGCTCTGTGATTTGACGGACTTCCCATGCCCTGAAGGATGCCTAAACAAGGTCACGCTAAGGCCAAGCTCAGCCTCAAGGACATGCTTGACTTCATGCAATAGTATGTACAGTTACAGGGATTGAGTTACAGGCTCCGATAAATTTGTTTCGAATTATGTTGCTACGATAAGCATTGTCTTTCTAATAGCAAACAATTAGTTCCTTTTTCGTTATACAATCTTCAGATATCTTCTTCCTGGTAACAACAGATCTTTTGAATTACCTCTGCTTCAGTATAGCATTAAGAACACGCCCCGATTAGAAGGGGTGATCGGAATGAAATTTACTAGACTTATTTAGGTTTTTTCTCTAACACACGTATAAAACGACATAACAACAATATCAAGCAGCTTTTATTTGTTAATTATTGATATTTATATTTTTTTGTATGTAACTCCTGATAATAGTCTTTTGTCAACGCTAATATGTAAACCAGCATGCCTGCGTGCGCACTGTTCGCGTCAAGCTACTATGGCAGTACATTCAAAGAAATGTGTATTCGCATTCAGACAACGCCGCTCACTATGTACTTCAATTGAATTTGCTTTTACTACTGCACAAAAAACGGCAGTGGTTTGTAAAAAAAAATACGAAGAAGCAATGGGTTGTCTATTCGTGTGGCCTTGTCTACGAAGATGCCATACATGAGAAGCCCAATATAATATGACAATTGATTGCTTTAGCTTGCCAACATTTACACGTCGGCGTTTGCAGCAGTTTGGCTTGGCAACGCGAAATAATGTCAAGAAGTTCCTTTTTGGATACGATGACTTAGCTTCAAACAAATGTAAGGAACATAATAAGTGAATGTTATTCGATGAGACAATCTTCAATACAGTAGTGTTGATACGGCGGTGTTATTTAAAGATGCAACTATTTTCGCGGCATTGCTTCGTTTTGCAGTCGATAGCAGACCTAAAGGACGGTGTACAGGGCAGGAATGCCACGAATATTGCGGCAAAACATTGTTCTGCGGTCATCGTTGCCCAGGTTTTTGCCACACTCAGTGCTCACCGTGCAGTGAGCCCATAACGTATGTGTGTCCACACGAACAAATCGATCTCCGCTGTATGTCTTCCTTTTATAGAAACCCATGTGATAAACCCGCTGTCCACTGTGAGCATAAATCCTGCGAAAAAAATTGCGGTTCGTGTTTCTGCAGCTGTAACAGACGTTGTCAGAAAATACCGCCTTGTGGAATCGCTTCTCACAGTTGTATTGGCCTCTGCGGCGAACAATGCATCTGTGGCGTATGCCATGGAAACATGTTGGTTAAAAGGCGTCCTATGGCCGGGAAAGTAGCCAACCCCAACAATAACGTTCATTACTTTCGCTTGCCGTGTGGTCACTGCTGCGAAGTTGCATGGCTCGATAATAACATGGCGCGTCACCGCAATCTTCTGAAGTTTCCCACGTGCCCATCTTGCCATCAACAAATTCGGTTCTGCAGACGATACAAGGAGCTGCTAACGAAGATCAGCAATCAAATGAAAGCATTAGTACAAAGGGTGTTTGGAAACCTAAAAGCGAATGAAAAAAGCATGATCAGGCTCTTTGAACATGACAAACTCTCACAAGATCTGCGCCCAATATTTTTAGAGCGCGACATCTCAAAGTACGAACTCAAGTACATCCAGTGCAGGCTTCAGGTAGGTATTGGAATTTTGTTAAACAATACTGATAGCATTCGTTTAGGTAAACTGGTCTAGAGGTATATGCTAGATTAACATAGTATAAAAGTAATAACGTTATATTTTTTAAACACGAAAAGGTTACGTCAGTAAAGCGTCATAAAACAAGAACTCCTGTAATGGCTATTTTTAGATGTCCCGAAGTAAAAAGCTCGACATCCGGCAAGACAACATTTCAAACACGTTAATATTTCGGCAGCAGTCGCTTATTAACTACGCTAGTGAAAACGGCTTCGTAACTCGCAGTGCGTTAGCTGAGCGAGATGGAAATAGGGTGCGTATTCGTTTTACATGTTCTACGGAAAAAAATACGTACCATTCAATGAATATTACCATACGTTTGAACATGATACTCGCATATGAAATTACTTCGGAGCAGCTCCCTAAATTGGTGCAAGAAAAAGTATAACTATATTGGTGCCTTCTAAATGCGACAATATTTCCTTCACCGTCATTTTTTTGAAAAATAGGCTGTTGGCAAGCCAGTTACCTCGCCCAACACTTTGAAGGTTAAAAACATATTACCAGCCTCATATGTTATATTCCACTTAACCTATAATGCATCCTCTTTGCGCGTGCAAAATTGGTTCTAGGTCAGTGGCGCACTATCCCGACCTTTTTCTATAACGCGAGCCTTTGAGGGTAAAGCTCTAATTTTGGGATAGCTGCGTCACCTGCCATTGGATGCCATCATCTTTAATTACTCGTCTCTATCATAGCCCACTGGGCAACATGTTTGCCTGAATACGGACAAAAACATAAAACTTCCAATCCATAATCAGTGGTAAATATATTAGTACGATTACGCACATGCTTTCAGTAATATCTCGATCGGCTTGTCTCCCTTTGAGCGTAGCCTCTCTGCTTAAATACATGCTCTCTAGTCCTCAGTAACATTAAAGGCACTACATTCTTACTAAGACTCCTGTGTTAAACAGAGGGATGACCCGAATAGAGTCGGCCTGATAGTGAAGTTGCCTAGCGAACCGGAAACTGCAGACAACTGGAGGATTTGCAAACAACACAATTTCTTCCAAGGCGGGGTAGGTTAAACTGACATTTTGTTGTGACTTTTTTTGTTGTATTTTTGTACTCAGATGAGTTCTATAAAAAAAAGCTTGATCTCAAGCTGGTATAGGTGTTGTTAATTTCCAAACATTTTTGTCGGGAAGTCTGTAGGTTTCACCGTACAAGTAACAGATCCGTTCAAGAGAACCCTAGTATCTCTTTTAATGGGATTTTTTACCGCAGGCACTGTTGATAAAGATTATCGAGAAATCGACACGTGAGAGCCATTTTGTACGTTCCAAAAAATACATGCATCGTAGCAATACGTTGAAACTATGACTATGAACTAACTAATACGGAACGGTCCTTACTTGCCTTTTTGTGATTTACAGCAATGCTCTAAATGCTCAAGAAAACGTACCCTTCGGAATAGACGTTTGCAGTAAACTAATGCCTGATTATTATTATTATTCGTTTTAAAACTAAGTAAATTTGTACTGGTACCCCACATGTAGATACAAAAATGAGTGTTGTTTCATTGTAAGCCACATTGAAGGGTGCCAATTATAGAACCAGTTTTAAGATCTTGCACAACGATTATCACTACTATCACTAGAAACTTTGTTGCTGGCCCCAAAAAACGACCGTGAGCACGTGACAATAGTGACGCCGCGATAGGATAGTAGAAAAGATGATTTGTTTTTTTTAATACTGATGTCTTAGGTAGACTGACCTTATAGGCAGAGCTCGAAGGAGAAGTTTGTATGAAAGGTTTAATGGTTTAATGGCTATATTAAACCAAACAGTTATTCCGTTTGTTTCTCAAATTGGTGAATTAAACGTGGCGGAGCAGTTGCGAAGTTTTGCTCATGTCACAATAAAAATATTGTCATTTATTGAGTAAACGATATACAGAGCATAATGTGTGCAAACAATATACAAAATATATATAGGGGGATGCAACATAGAAAAGAACACATTAAGAAAATTAGTCATTTTTCGATTCATTGTTTTGTATTATTGTTTCGGCATACATAGAGACGGCCCTACTGGCCAGTGATATGAAATATAGCACCTACCCACCCGCACCATTAAATGATTAAATATTATATAAAAAAAATATAGTTTTTTTTGTAAAAAAAAATTATTTTTATGCAACGAAAGTTTTCTTCAAGACTTTTTGGTCTATGCAAATATGCAAATATTTTTATGCGTCTCATCTTTATGTAAGTAGGATTATTGAATTCAGTATATAAAATATGCCTAAAGAAATAATACCTTTTCTACTGCGTCAATCGTTTCAACACTAACTTTACTGAAGTTGCTTACTTGTATAAATATATCTTTATTTTTCATATAATTCTGGTACTACTCGGCTACCACTGCGTGTCGTCACTTACATATTGTGTTCTCTAGTGCTTGTCGTGTTTTTCAAAATACCATTTTACTACATTTGATCTATGATTATTCTATTTATCCGCACGGAGATATAAATAAAAAGTAAATCAAAGTACAAGATGAAATTTCGTACACCAACTGATGTTGCTGCCAACATTGTAACTAAACTGGTACATTTCACGTGAAATTCTAGCCAAATGTTTATTTACTCGTAGGATAAATCTGAAGACAAATGCTATCAACGGGCCGTTACTCGAGTGAAGTACAATGCGAACCTACACAATTAAATAATAAAACTCATGATTAACTTTTATAATCGACTTATTATCTAATCTGCGTTGTCCTTTCTAATGACATTGTCATAATATGGCACATATGAGTCATGTATACGCTTACAGTCGTGTATAGGGTACCATTTTGTATAGTTAACTTTTACGTTTAGCGTTTTCCACTAGCAGATTATCCATGTGTAAATCGGTTACGTACTATATAAAGCAAAAAGTTTGAATATTTCGGGCTAGTTGAGTACGGCGATGATAATCAGAAGTGAATACACTTTTCATGTTATTGCTTAAAAAGCTAACTGTAGATATTAATAAACATGTCTAATTATAATGTACCTTTAGTCATTGTTTAAATATTATATTTTGTAGATAGTGTATAGCCTTCGTTATACATAATGTTTTTATATTTATCTACTATGTACAATTATACATACACCATTATATTCATATACAGTAGATATTATGATACGGCAATGTCTAATGTGTGATTGATGTAATTTCCATTATGCACTTACATGTGTAATTAGTTAAGTTAACAAGCTTGTTATTTACTTTTCCTCGTGTTGTATAGGTGAGACTTGTTTTGAGAAACCTATCCTGGAATTTTTAAGACTATTCTGTGTGTTTCAAAGCAACGCAAGCATATAATTAAGCAAACAAGTAAATAAACCATGAGCAAGACACGGGTCACAGACTTCAACCAGCTTTATGTTACAGCATGTTGAAGGTCTGCTAGAGAGCACTGTAGCAAGGTAGAAAAACATCCATAAACGAAATTGAACCATGATCGTATAGTGCATAAACACCACAATATTATTCTATAAAATGTATTCTAAATCCACTCGAAAGCATATTAAAAATAGCTTAGCACACCTCATGGAGAATGGAAGCGAATTGTGCTTAGTTAATTATGAATGTGCAAATCTAAGAACAGTAAAAACGTTCTACAGAACGACATGATATTATGTTAAGATAAACTGCAGTTTAGCTCGGCCAGAAATCAAATACAATGCTATGTGTGCCTATTTGTGTGTGAAACTACTTCAAGAACGTATATGTCAACTAATTGTAATGAATGAAAGTTCTTATTATTCACCTACTCTCTCCCTTTGCCTCACTAAATATGTACACATGCCACAGTTTAGAGGCTTAGAACATGAGACTGAAAATCATTGGAACCGCTAACGAACTCGCCCGTAGTATATCTCTGTCATTGTCATCTCTAGTAATAGTCTTCTTCAACATACGCTGACCCGTACTCATCCTCGCCGCGATGAAGTCCTAGAAGTTTTGAAGCCGATTGTATGTTATCGTCGTCTACTTCCTCCATGTCAGCATCTTCCTCTTCATGTTCTTCAACCCGATCGGTTGGCTCAACTTCGCGTTTCGATTTGCGTCGTTCCGCGTTGCTCAATCGTGCCTGTTTTAGAAGCTCTAAGTCGTCTTCGTCGTCCTCGAGCTCTCGCTTTTGCAGCAGCTGACTCTTGAGCGACTGCGCAATATTCGAAACCTGTTTGAGATCTTCCGGACTGGGTGCTGGCTTTCGTTTTCGTCGAGATAACGTCGTTCGAAAGCTACTTGTCGAAGCATCACATTCAAAGTCATCGATATCGATTTTCTCTATTTTTCCCTTGACAATTTTCTGGTCGCCTGAACCAAACTGCTCGCCTAAACCGCTACCGCCAAGTAGAGCGTCAATATTTTTCAGCACATCGTAGTTGATCTTCTTAGATATCTTCTTCTCTTGCAAAATCTTCTGAAAATTTTCGCCTGGTGTGCCCTGTTTTATGAGCTGCTTTTTGCTCCTTTTAATTTTCCTTTTTTTATCTTTGCCAGAAGCAGCCTCCTTAGCTTTCTGTATTTGCTTCTCGCGTTCGGTTTTTAGAAAACCCATATTTTCTGCGACCCACATTTTAGCTTTTAGAGCAGATTCCTCTCTCGTCAAAATATAATTGTCTATCTCAGTGTCATCAATACCATCGAGGTCCAAAGCTCCGTTGTCATTCTCTTGCACGACGTAGTCAGGTTCACGCTCTTCTAAAGGTAACACCCTTGGTAGGCCTTCGTCCGCTTCAGTCAAAGCGGAAAATTGTGATTTGACTTCTTTGATTGTTGTAGAATTGTTAACATCTGTACATTCCTCTTTATTCTCTAGAAGTCCTTTAGCTACGACAAGGTCGTCGTCAACCTCGACATCAGCGATTTCACGAATAGTATTCATCGTATCCTCCATAATGAAGTTTCCTGATAAAAGATCTTCCTCTTCTTTCGAGAGGGCAACCCCTTTGTGAAACTCTGCGGGGGTTTCTAGGTACTTGGCAAAGCGCTTGTGAACTTGAGCCTGCCGATCTTCCAGTTGACTTTCGATAGCCTCCTGATATTCTCGCAACTGGACGACGACATCCGGGTCGACCTCATCTTCCTTTTCCTTAGCTTTCATCTTGTTTACCTTGAAAATGGGTGGATCTTGTTCCTCCTCTAGATCCACTGCCTCGAACTCGTCTAAGTTCAGCTTACCGGACGGTGTTTCGGCAAACTCCGTTAACCGTTTACGAATAGTACTAGTACTCATGTTCACTATTCCAACGAGATCTTGTACACTTCGATTGTAACCATGCATTCGGGCAGCAACCAAAAGCGCGGCCCCGCATAGCCCAGAAGGCCTTCGACCTATCGCCATCCAGTCTCTCTTCATTCGTTGCAGTAATCGGAGTGCAGTTAAAGATACTTTGTGGGTATCTCCGTCCAACTCAAGCTTTTGGGCATAACGTGTTACATAAATGCAGGGGTCGAGCACTGGTATGTTAATAAACAGTTCGTGGGCTAATTTTGTGTAAGTCCTCCCCAGTTCATACACATTTACCTGTACAACATCAGATATGTCAAGTAGCATTAGTGACGACTCTTTTACCCTACAAGTAATGTAGATACAAGCCGCAAGAACGTGCGACCGTCTTCGGCCAACTGTAAAATTTCTGATAAGAGCCGTCTCGTAGAGGCGCATAGCGCTTTCTACGATGTCGTCGTTGAGTTGTAATTGGTCTGCAATTAACTTCATCGTCGTTCGGACTCTTGCGATCGTCAGCTCGCGTGCTGCCTTCGATCCCCCATAGCGAAAACCTTGTATGCGAGCTCCGCCAGAACCGGTTACCATTTGTCCAACAGCCCTGGATCCGCCACCAGCAGTCTCCTCAAACTGGACCTCCGAGACGATGAGCGTGTCCTCTAGGACGGCACCACAATTCGTGCAAACGGCATCGCCTCGAGCTCGATCTACATCGATCTCTGTTGCGCCGCAGTATTTACAGCTGCTTTGGGCAGACATCTCGATGCTGAAATAAATTACTTCTTAAAAATTGCCCCAAATATTTGGAGACGCACAGCGACTTCGGGTGGATGAACTGATCTGACCTCACGTATGTCTTCTGAAAAATTGCGCAAGTTTGTACGTTAGACATGCACTTGCCTAAATTTATAAGGCTTTTGATCAGATCATAGTTCACTTGTAACAATTGTCTCAATGTATTGAATTCGTTTCGAGAGAGGCTTTATAGTACGAGTATGGAACGTACTGTCGCGTTTTACAATAAATTTTATTTTCTTAAAAAAGTCTCCTCTTTTCTTCAATTGGATTGAACTTTTTTATCGCCGGTTCGCATCGTTCTAAATAGTTCGTCGCAAACCATTGCAGTTATACTACTCTATAATAAACAGCTCTAATCCTAAAACAATATTACAAAAAACTGTACTGCACTATTGTCTAATTTAAAAAGTCACTAAAAACACATTTATTGGTATCATTTAGTGTAATCCTGTACCAAAACAACCGAACAAAACTATCAGCGAGACCAAGTAATCTAGAAATGCCATTTCTCATTCTCCCCATTGTACAGGTCCCAATGATTTACGAATATTGTACACAGTGCATAGATAACAAGTTCTAAATCGAATAGCAAAAGGCTAATTTAAATATTGCTCTCAGGTAAGGAGTTATTTTTAGAGCGGTAAAAAATACTTTTGGCGAACCTTAATTGCACTTTGGCCAAACTTACGGAGCTCTAATAAAAATTTCAAATTAAATGAGCATTGTCATAGGCTTAGAAAATAACGCTTCAAAAGTTTTCACATCTGCAGAATGAGGTTTTTTACTTATTTAGCTTTTTAGAAGACGAATTATGTTTTATATATGTCAACTGCAGACTAAAAATATTCCAATAAATTAAACAAGTCTTTCACTAAATGAGTCTCATGATAATATTTTTAGCATTTATTCAAAAAATCAATCCCACACCTATCACATTGATAATTTTTGTAGAAATGTAATTTTCATCTACAAGGTTTATTGAAGGTGATCTACAAGGTGAAAAGATGATAGAATATTTCTTCAGGTGAGACCACGAAGCGCTAATATTAAGATATCCGCTAAAAATTCAAATCTGAAGAAGGAGTGGTTTGGCGAGCATCTTTTTTTGGAAAGTATCAAATTATGGAAAAAAATATTCGCCCTTACAATTAACAAAGTGAGCATATATAAAGGAAGGTCTGTTCTTTAGTGTAATATCCAATTCAGTCAACTGAGAAGGACTCGTTGTTTCTATTAATCGAATACTAAAAAAAATCAGCAAAGTTACTTTTTCTGCTTAAAGATGAAATGGCTTAAAAATTACTATTAAAGCCAAAGATCTAGGAATATCTGCACAAAGCCGAGATTTTGCTATTACGTTGGTATTATCCAAATAGCAGTGCGACTAGCCAAATAATGACACAGACCTTGCTTGGAGAGGGTAATTAAATAGCGTCTTTCCTACACAATCGAGTCTTTGCTATTCGATAACTAATCTATTGCCAGCGAATTTATGATATGACAAAGAGGGCTTGAAACAGCAATCGTTAATCGTGCGCATATCAGGTAAACCCAGTTGATTAAGACTGCCTTTCTGTAAAATATTTTCACTAGCAAAAATGTCAAAGACAAGTTTTGCGCATAAGGCTCTCATTTATTATTTTGAAAGAAAACCAATGTTTGTTATATCGGGCTATCGCAAAAGTCAACCAATGGCCTTCTCTATAAACTAATCAAATTACTTACAATGTATTTACTCAAATAGACAAACAAAGATATATCGTAATAAACTAAATTATTGGCTTCATAGTTTGAAACCAGTAGAACTGATAGCAAGAGTAACCTTAGATATTCGTGAAAATAAGTATCATTTATCGTCGTCGATATCAGGGCTGCGTCGTAGCTGATCGCCACTACTTCAATCGCCTATAGAATCTAGCAAAATAGACTTTTCCTAGAACTACGTTGGAATGCTCGATTATATCGAAAAGGTGTTGCATTATTGCCCCCCTTCCTCCCTACAACCAAAGTCTGCTTCAGCCTTTGCTCAGCCCGTTGTTATTTAAGTGACACCAAATAAAAAGCAGAGCCTTAACAGACAATCGTAGGCTTCTGAACAGAATAGAAGCTTTCTATGCAGGCTCATTTTACGGCTGCGAAATCCAGTAATTAATTGAGATTCATCATCATTTGACTGCTAGCTAATTCCAGGTCACTGAGTACCTAGTTGAAGAAGCTTTATAGTAAGAAGCAGACTTGCTTCTATACACACACCTCATGTTTCATACATTTTCACTTCCTCATTCGAAGCAGCATGTGTCATGCAGTTATATATTTCTCTAAATGATGTTTATGTAATCGTTTTTTTTATAAATGTCAATTTGTAAAGAAAAAATGAATTTCGGCGCCTTTTGGTTCCATTGCGGAAACTTTTTGTTTGCTAGGCCCTTTCATTCCCTCAAGAATTAATCTCATATTTTTAAAAACTATGTATATACAAATAATGTCTTCTAACACTGTACAAGAAATCTATATGAAATGCATGGTAAGATTGAACTCGATGCATTGTACTCTTTTAGTTATCAAACAGAATCCGTCCATATTAGAAATAGCACACAATCAATCAAACAATTGCGTCTCTTTTTCGTGTGGGGGGTAACGACGCAAATATGTTCAATAAAATGCTACCGTGAATGTTTTTCGCTAACGCTCTTGGACACACGTGATGTCCAATTACTTGTCAGGTATCCTTTCAAGCACACAACGCACGCAGTCGGGAATCTTTTACATGTACCGACGTCCAATATCGATCAGGTCATATACAAGGTCATTTTCATTCATGCATATTCGTAGCTGCGTATACGAATCAAACTCCATCATTGATTTGTGCGTATGTACGTCAAAATCCACATATTAGTACAACAATATTTCATTTTAGAAGTTCTTTGAGTGTTATCTGTCTTTTCACTACAGATGAATTTTCTTGCTTTTCGAAAATTCCCGCTTTTCGTTTGACAGCAACCACTTGGGTATGTGGAGCCATGTTGCTGACAAAAAAGCGGCTTACTATCCTGTCTATTTTTTCGATCGATTCCGTTTTTTCCTTCGACTCGACTTTTCTGAATATGTTTGCACTTCGTTTTCCTTTTTCGTCTTCAAGATCTTTGAGGAGAGAACGGGGTCCAGCAATAGTTGCGTTCGAGCCTGTAACGATCCCTTTCGTCTTATCGTTGCTGGCTGCGGCATCTGTGTTTGGTTCACCGTAAAGGTGCATCACTTCAGCTACGAGCTCCTTCTCTTTTACCTTAGCAATTTCTTCATCGATCTGGTTAGTTATGACGCTTCCAGCATTTTTTTTCGTCGTCTTTTCAAAGGCGAAACCACCGATGATCGTCGAGCAATTCGCCAGTTTTGTTCTACGGACAATAATTTCGCCTTTCGGCACATACCGATCTCCCATGCAGTGGTGATGAAGTATGTGAAGGTTGGCCAAGGCTATGTCGACGACTAATTTCGGATCAAAGTAGACGCCCGCGTAAGGCATATCGTCACCCGTCACTCCATCGGGATACGGGTTAAGAGGACGTAATTTTTTCGTTTCGGGACAAAAAACAACTTGGTATAAAAATGTATTGTCTGCTTTGATAAAACCATCGATATAGTCTTGCGTAACAGTGAGTGATGGCATTTTTAAATAAACCGGCATCTTTTTTAGCAAAGTTTGCAAATCAGTGTTAGACGTTGGCTTCAAGAATTTAAGAGCCTTTTTTAGTCCTATTCCAGGCAGACTATCCAGATAATCACAGCCTGAAAGGATACATGCCCATCGAAATTTGTCATGCGTGAAAAAGGTTGAAGCACGCGGCCCAAGGCAATTAGGAATCTTTGATTTCTCTACCAGTGTACCGTACCCGTTAGCATCCATTTTATAGAATACTTTGTCACAACCGAAAAGCATTAAGTCAGAATCCTCAGATATTACCAAATCAACAAAACCATTCAAATTGAGAAACGCCAGCTGTGCGTCAGCTTCATACGGTGCAACGAGGTAGTCGATATTCTGGCGACGTAGCTCTTCAATAAACTGGTGGGCCAGCTCTGGGGTGATCTCAACACAGCGTCGCATAACTTCTTTAGCTTCAGCAGAACGGCCTTCAGCGAACAGCATTCGAGCTTTGGCGCGATTCTCCCTTTTCGACTCAGACCGCTTTTTGTTCGTTTCAGCCTTCGAAGGTAGACTTTTGCCGTCGAACACAACCACGGGTCTTACCTTATTAGCTTGCATAACACTAATCATCTTCATGCAGAACCGAATGTGCATATCGGTTTTCTCGCCAAGTACAAGTTTTTCGGCGCAGCTGAAGGCACCTCGATGCAACCAGCAGTAGCCATCTACCGCAGCTGTCGAGCCCCTGAAGTCGCTGATGTGGCCCGGCTTTGAAGCATTCTTTAAAAGCGGAAGAAGGCCAGTAACTCCCATTGCGTACAGCGACCCTTGGTACTACTCACTCTACATCGAACAAACACTACAGCGACACCTGTCGATTACGGGCTTCTTCCCTCTATTACTTGCCGCGTACTCGATATCCGCTGTAGATGACACTAATTTTTTGGCGGGAGATTCCCTAAACATCAGAGAAGCAGGCTGACTGCCAGCTGAGCGACTAAACAAACATGGCTAACCAGCAGCGGTTAGCGATGGGCTTTTGATTTTGTCTAGGCTGACATGGACTTACCACAAATCGTCAGGTGTGATGATCAGCCACGTAATCGACCCGCCGGAAAAATCATAGCGCCATCAATTTAGCAAAACTCTCGAATTCGCACGTGAGGTCGGGCTCTGCCATCTACGAAATGGCGACTTCATTAAGCAACGATTACTCCACCGGCCCTCTCCCAAGCTCAACTTCCGTTAATTATTTTCCAAGCACATGTAAGCTGATGGCATGTTCATGTTGTCACTCTCGAAAAACGAATGAATATTAGTAAACCTAAACATTAGCATTGCCTAGTACGTATGGAAATGGCAAGCAGATTTGCAGATCTAGTTGACGGCGTCGTGTGGCGAGGCGGTTTGTCAATCAAAATATTGCTCGGGAGGCCTCATGCGGGTAAGGCGCTCAAGAGTAAGCATTGTCTCGGTGTTTTCATATACGCTGCTTGTTGTGTTCGCGCGTGATTTGCATTTAGTTGTGTCAGCAGAGGAACGTTCGTTGGGTATTACTGAAGCCATAGTATTTCTAAATCTAAAATGAATCAGGTGATTGAACAATTTGTAGTTAGCGTGCAGGAGCTCTCGGCGCAGAATAGGTTTCAGGAACTCAATGACATTCTCGTTGCATCCCAGGTAGGTGAAATTCAAGACGGTTAAATTAAGCTGATACGCTGATTTTCATATACTCGAGTATAGGATTTCATTTTGTGCGTGATTATTGATATTTTTGTGGATGTAGCCAACCTTAAAAAATAATTCGTGTCTGACCTATCAATCGAACTTAAGTTAATCAGTTCAACCGGCCGGTATAGATTGACTGTTAAAAACCGAAGCTCTAAAGCAGCAATGATGTTATGCCTGGTCTCCATGAACTCGATTAAATAATTCCACTTATCTACTTTCGAGTCCTATAGTACTGCTTCTTTGGAACTGTTGAACAGTTGAACCTTGTTATGATGTTGCTATTGATCTTATAAAGAACGTTTTAGAATTGTTGCATTGAGAGGACAAAGAAAGTAACACAGTATTTGATCGTCTGTCGGAGACGACTTTTGCTGGGATGTAGGAGAATATACGCTTTGTGTAAGTAAATTATTCCACAGAACACATACAAATCGAAACTTTACGCAGATTAAACAAATAGATTAACCAGCGACGACTGAATTGATAATTATTGATAAATTATCAGGCTCTGGACCCAACTCAGATACCCCTGTCAGCGCTGGACGTAGCTTTAGAAACACTCAACGCACATCGACATAGCCTTGGCGTTCTGTATATCCTTTTGGCGAAGCATGCCCAACTGCGTCCCAGCGACGACTATACCGAACTGTTCAAACAAAGCAAAGAACTTATTTTGCAAGGCAACCCTGAACAATTGCCCCATGCGCAAGATCAGTTTATTGAGTTTTGCCACCAGGTTACCACACAGCTCGTGGAACGTCAGCAACCGATGAAAGGAATTCATATCCTCCAGGTATGCACTGAATCGCACACTACTTAGAAAGATGCCAATAAAAAAAACTTGGTCAAGAACTATAATTATTTTTTGATAATTGTTTCTATTGTTACTTGCATAGAGCAGGATTATTATTGGATCGAAATTTCCATAGCAATAAAAGGCTATAGTATACAAAAATAGTAATATTTTTAGATCTGCATATAAATTTCTTTGTTTCTTTCCAAATATATATCAGAGCAGTAGAGTAGTATTAAAAAATCTGATTATAACTGATTATAAAACGATATTTCTAGTAAGCCAGGTCTTTTGAGCAAATCAAATATGTCGTGCAAACTGCGAAAATTCTTTCAGATGGGTGAAAGTTTGTGTTTGTTGAAAGAACATTCAAACTTTTTCTCTGTACGTAATAAAAGCGAAACATTTAGAACTTGACAAGCTTCACTGTTGCTCTTTTTGCTATTATTCTACTATCGTACTTACCTTTGTTCTATTAGGTTCTATGTATCATATGTTATTTCTAACTAAACTTTCTAATTGATGCTTTCCAAAGTAGAATTTGATTACAGCACCTATAATGTTTTAAGCTCCGTTTGTTCGGTTTTCCTTGCAGGTCGCTATCGGCAAAATTCAGTGCATTCGATCGCAGCTGACTGCGTTGCATGCAGATCTTTGTCAGCTCTGTCTGTTAGCAAAATGTCCTCAAGCTGCCTTGCGAATTCTTGATGTAGACATCACTGACGTCCTCAAAGAGAAGACACAAAATGTTAAATACTTTCTCCTATATTTCTACTACGGCGGAATGATCTACACGGCATTAAAGAAGTATGAGAGAGCTTTGTTCTTCTTTGAGGCCGCTGTCACTGTCGAATCCATGGTTGTGTCGCACATTGTTCTTGAGGCTTATAAAAAACGCATTCTTGTATCTCTTATCGCGCATGGCAAAGTCGAGCCACTTCCCACATGGACCTCCGCAGTTGTTGAAAGGTTCGCCCGCCAACTGTCGAAATGTTATCATGACCTAGAAGCTGCTTATGGGACATCATCAGTGGCTCAAGTTCATGATCTGTGTCAGAAGAACAGCGAGCGGTTTGCCCGCGACGGCAATACCGGCCTCGTTAAACAGTGCGTCAGCGCTCTGACCCGAAAAAACATCAAAAAGTTGACCAAAACCTTTCTCACGTTGAGCTTGGCAGACGTTGCCCAGCGCTGCGAGCTGGCCGGTGCGAAAGAAGCGGAAAGACAACTTTTCAACATGATTGAAGATGGGGAGATCTTTGCGTTGATCAACCAGAAGGACGGCATGGTGAAGTTCATGGATAATCCAAATAAGTTTAACAACACCAACTGCTTCCTCGAGCTCGAACAGAAGATGCGTCGATACATTGATATTAATGAAAAGATTCGGTGCGTTATTAGCATTTGATTGTTTGGTGAAGTCCATGATCGTAGATCTTATTATATAGATATTATAGATGTTTATTACTTTGCGGACAGTTGATGTATCCATTACAAGAAAGTCAACGAGCATCTTACCGTCTTTTGCAATGGGCGTTCGGCCGGTTTGACGCATACGAAACTTGAAAAAAATTTAATTAACATTGGCAGAGTTACATTACATATAGTAATTATTTTTAAAAAATAATGGCAAACTAAAATATTTTCTAAATTGTTGAAATGGTGGATGGAATAGTGTTTTTAGGATATAAAGGTCCTTTATAGAGCTCTCAAAAAAGCGGTAGTTAACCTTACTACAGCGAACATTAAAAATAGATTTGGCATATTCTTTCAATAGTGGGGCCTTTACGAATCAATTAACCTGTGTTGTATAAAGATGTTAGCGTAGCATGTTTACCCTTATCTCATTCTCAAATCACTCACTGTCATGTGTTTTCGTATTTTACAGACGGCTTTCGGAAGAAATCGCTCTAGACCCCAGATTCATACAAAAATCAACGTCTCACGATGATGAGATGACTGGCCCCGCAGTGAGTGTAAACTATACTCGGAGCAGCCGACTGCCTGGATCGTTCAACCGGCTTGTTCGGGAGGTAAATTCATCAGGCGCTCGGGGATCTACGTCGTGAGGTGCACGCACATAATTTATTGAGGATGAGCAAGTGTGAGGAGGAAAAAATCTTCATATTTGCCAATTATATTATTACTATATTATGAAGTACAATGTACTCCGGCGTTTTGTATTATGATAAACGTTATGTATTGTAATAAACAACACCGCTCGTTGTCGCATTATATTACTGGGTTCGTATTTTGTTTGATAGAATGCCGTTCAGGCTTTAGTCAAGTCTTATTAAAAATAATTTCAAAAATATAGACTGTTTAGCAAAAATGTAACACGAACTAACATCAAAGATTGCGCTACAACTCTAAGTTCGGCTAAGCAATCAGAATAAGAAAGCAGAAAGTCTGCATTATCTTCTTAATAATTGCTTTTGAAAGCACTTAGAAAAGAGAGAACCTTATGCGATCATGCGCATAGGTTTTATAAATGTGTGAATACATTCCTGTTTACACAATATTTACTTGCATTATGAAACTTTTTTTAAATAGAACACCCAATTCTAATTGCATATATACGACTAAGCATCTAGTGAAGTTTTTTGGATTTTGGAAAGCACCTCTTGGGGTGCCAGCATTGCAATTAGGTAACATAAAATTCGTAACAGTTAGTGGTGTTTGCTGATTTTTTAACCTATTTGGTGAGTTTTAGGAAAATCCCGGCTATCTGGTCGTAAAGATATAACGGATTAGATTTAGAAGGTAACTCAGCTTTGTCTGTCAGAGTGCATACACAATCAGGGCAAGTACCACCGAAAGATCGTATTGCGCTAAAAATTACATAAATTATTTCAGCTGTTTACACGCACAACCATATATATACTTTTTGCTTTTTAATAGAATATGCATAGCCCTTCGTACATGATCATATACCATTTACACCCCTATGATGTGAATTATTTGAAATACAAAATGCTACAACATCAATACACGTTTAATTTCGTCAACGGTCATTACATACTATGATTTATTTGTAATAATTTGTTAATAGTCAATAATATTTAGTTACTTTTGCTTATTTTACGATTATTTTTGCTTTTTGTAAAGATACGATATAATAACGAAATGCTTGTGCGGTTGGATGGTGAAGACTCCTTCGTGGATTCCAGCCGTCATCGATAAACATTGACCCACAATGACTTATCTGTATAGATAATAAGGGTACTACTAAGTGGTCATCGTCGTTGTACAATAACTAAATATATGTTAAAACATCACACTTGATACGTTAATAACAGTTGTAGACAGAACGGCTCTGCGTGTTGTGTACTCACGCACATAGTGCATGAAATAGGCCTAAAGCGCGGTAGAACTCGTCACAGAAGTTATGACCAGAGCGTGTTTGGCGACTGGTCGTTGCCATCCTCCTCTGAACATGACCTCCGACAACTTCTATTTCTGCCACAGTACTTTACAATAGAATCTCTGAGCGTTTTAAACACGAACAGTTGTTGCGGGTACGGAAGGGGGTTGCAGGTATAAGGCGGATAGCAGAGTATAGGGCTATCCTGTAACAAAACCGCTTGCATAAGCGCTTAGGAAGAACCATTTCGTTAACATTTTGTAGTGGCGCATCATTCATGACTATCATTGCCCGTAAATTTAGGCAGATTATATATATCTATATATATTGTTGTAATGACAAGCTAGATCGAAACTGGCGACCGATTGACCAGCACGAGATGTATCGACATTGATAGGGCAGCAAATGTCACGGCTGATGTATGGTTTTCTTAATCGAACAATAAATTAATATGGAATCTGATTCTGGTAGAACTGAATCATGTCGTATGTTCTCGTTCTGAAGTTGAGGAACGAGTCTCGAATTACCTTGATCATGTAATTCGCAGCTTCTTTTTCTGATTGTGCTAATGGGCTGAAGCGCTGCCGAAGTAGTTTGATCGTCTGGCCACGGAAACACGGCAATTTCGTATCAAGCATCATATGCACTAACGTGATAATATCGTCCCGGTACGGCCGAACAGCCAGATATGCACGCACACAAAGCTCGATAAACCACTTGAACGAAGGCGCGTCCACTTTGCCGCCCATAATCATTACCATCTCATCAGTAAGTTTAATATCGGGCTCGAAGCCGAGGTTGCCACCCGGCGACGATTCGAACATAAATCCAAAATCGATATGAATTATATGGCCCTGACTGTCTATCATGATATTTCCGTTATGCCGGTCCTTAATCTGCAAAAGAAATCCGACAACAGAATAAGCTGCCATAGATATAATGAAATTATACCGGGCCTCCTGGAAGGCAGGCGACGTCTCCTCCCCGTACTTCTTTAGGAAGTATTCGTATAGCCCGATATCGGTCTGTCGACCAAGCTGATCACGTGACTTAGCCTGAGGCACGCATTCGATAACGCCACAACCAGGTGCCGTGGCCACGACACGATATGGAAATAGAAAAAGATCTAGGCCGACTTGGTTGAAAATGTTTTTAAACAGAGCAATCACCTGCAAGGCCAACATGTCTTGCCGAACATCGTCGCCTACTTTGAAAATGGCCGCCTGATAGTACTCCCGAGCCATATCGTCCTCGCTCATTGGCGAGCTCACCTTGGCTAACGCGACACTGTTTTGCTGCATTCCATGACTTTCCATGGCAGCGATACCACAATGACGCACCTTAAATCGCGCCAAAAACGGCGCCTTTGCCGCACTCTGCATCGGGGTACCCGAATTATAATCGATGTCAACCACTACGGCTTCGGGATTCGATGGCAGATAGCAACCAGGTTGGACGACGATCTGGGAGAGGGCTTCGAGACACGCTTTCTTCCGTTCAGCTCCCTTTGGAAAATGTCGGATATGACCGGAAATATCGGTGATGCGACTGAAGAAGTCAAATTCGCGCTCATAGAATGCTTTGGTGGGTCCCGATAGCGCCTCGAGAATCGACTCTAGTAAGACATTAAACTCTTCAAACAGCTCGTCCTTCTGTGTACTTTCTTCGTCCATATACAGATTGGTTTTTATGTTCCAGATAAGTTGGTGTGCAAATAGCTGAGATCGAGCGGCCGTTTTACGTAGAAATTCCGCGACGTAGCCGATCTCGTCACAGCGCATGGCCTGCAGCAGCTGGGGAATGTAGAGCATGATGGTGTCAGGTGGACACCGCTCCAACACCCGAGCCGCGTACTGAGCCGTGATAGGGTGGGGTGAAAACTGTTTTGACAAGAACGCCAGTGCCTTAATCGGAGACACGTGTGCCCATGTTAAGATATGATTTAAATCGGCACCATCTGCCGTTACGCTGTCAGGTGTGGCCAGGAATTGTAATGCATCTGGAAGGTGTGCCACCATCGTTGGGTTCTGTCGGACAAGCGATGATACTTCCTGTGCAATCGTCTCCTGCGTTTTAAATCGATACGGCAGGTACACTGCAAGGGTGGGGGCGATTTCCCAGGCTAGACGTGTCGTCTCGCGCTGATTTCTTTCTGCCATCGTTTGTGCACGCCACGATTGCGGCACATTCTCATCTGCAATGAAATAGGAAAAACATAATAAGGGCAACAAACACTTGGCAATAGAGAACAACACGAATGTAACAATGGGTGCACGACATGTATGTTCTAAAGGTTATTAGCTAGGAGCTGTCATTTATTTAAACATGCAAAAGAGCAACCTGTAGGATAATCTGATTCAAGAGTCTATCCCTTGTGTGCAAAATTTGGTAAATTATTGTTCGTTAAGTTCAAAACATTCTCCTTGCTAAGAATCGGTATTTGAGAGGGAATATGATAAAAAGTAAATAAGATGCGGTGCGATCAATTATATACGTACTCGGAATTGTTTTCTCTGGAGCACTCATTGGGTTGTACCATGTCGATAGAAATTCGATTTCGAACGACAGTAGCCACAAAATAAGGTTCCTTTTCTTAATGTAATCTTCCGCGAAAAGTTGCATGTTTGAGTGCGATGAACCAGTCGTGCCCCCGACTTGGCCGTCCTTGGTTCGACCGGCGGAAGATCTCCTCGATATTGTCGACATGCCGCTACTAATGCCCACCGTATTAATCCAGCCTGTTGGCGTAGTCCGCGACAACAGGTCAGCGGAACCTCGCCCATCGGCTTGTGGTGCTTCCCAACCATCGGGGGAGTTCCGTGATTTAAGATACTTTTTTTCTTGATACACTGATGTCCAAAACTTGATTAGCACCGAGATATCGTCGCGAAGTTCAGCGTCGCTCTGTGTTGGGCACATCTGAGGCCCACAGAAGAAGTCTAACGCGGCGCAATAAATGCGTTCACGAAGCACTGTTCGATATATATGTGATGTTAGAACATCACCCTATAACAGAACAAAGTGATTTATGGATCGGCAACTCAATGGAGTACATTGAATTCTTATACGTATAATCCGGATTATTATACAGTTGTGGATCTATGGCTAAAATAGTAACCTGAAAACCTTCCTTTGCATAAACTAAGGAAATTTCTGTTTAGCTTACAATCATATAACTAATATGCGATACGACCATGGTTATATTACAACGGCACAAATTTTAATGATGTTTACCTGCAATAGCGAGAGTCCACTGTTGAGAAATCGAAAACGCGTCCCGATGGTTCCAACATGTTTTGTGAGACGAGGTTCGTCCTTCGACACGACCGTCGCTGCCAGCGATCTTTGAAAAAGGTCAGCCAAAATTTCCACCTGGTCTGAACTGCTATATTTTGCCGTCTCGATTCGTTCAGACAAGAACATCACCCATATTGCATGAGGTTCTACAAACGGAGTTCGTGGTTCAAGTATCACACCTTCTTGAGGACGTGTTGGATCGGGCTGTTCGCGTTCGACAGAGAAGATGCCCAGCCGAAGCGCAACGGTACGAAGCCATGCAGAACTCATCTCCTGCAAGAAAACAAGCTCGAGATCTGGTCGAGCTGCTAACAGCCAATGCCAACAGGCAACTGTAGCTCGCATGGCATCCGCTGCGAAAAACTCAACGGTGGTCCAGCAAAGTGCGTGGAGCAAGGAACGGTCTACGCCCTTTGTGTGGATCAGTAATGCCGTAATGCGGAACACCGATTCCATATGAACCGCGGCGCTATTCGTCTCCCAACTTTGACGAAGCTGCAGGAAAGGAATACCACGACCAACAAATATTCCATAAAATCGCGCGAGCAAGATAAGGCAGATACACTAGTCTATAAACTATTAAACAGTAGCTCAACCGACGTAGAGATAAAAATATTACTCTTTTCTCAAAAACTTAACTTTGGATATATAAGTTCACTAAAACTGTAATATATTGTGCGTGATGGTATACTATAGTCCAATAATAGCGTCTAATATAGACCTAAACTGCTTGTTAGATCAACCTGTTTTCTAGCTTCTTTGATCGAATAACAAACCTTTGCGAGAAGCTGATTAGCTAAGTCGTTGCGAACCCTGTGGAAGTCATCGGCACCTTGCAATAGACCAGTGATCTCGCCTCCGAAGCGTGAGCGTAGCCCGATCGCGCAAACAAATTCTGAGCTATTATTCTTAACGCAACTTGGCCATTTATCGAGTGTCGTAGATGGCAGGGGGGCCGAATAGTTGTTAAGTCCAGCAAATCGTAGAACGCTTTCTAGCGCTAAGGATACGCCCGAATGTTGTGTGAATACGGCTTTAGCAGAAGAGCAGGACAAGTACTCTTCAAGATGTGAGCGAGTCACTTTCGGCGCCCACTTCATGGCTTCCTGGATGATGCCCTGACAGCGAGCAGCAAAGTCCTGTACTATACTTTCGCGGGCCTCCAATGTGTCCGTTAGGGAAAGAACGTATTTGGTTCCAGGAACTTTAAGACTTGGATTTAGCTGTAACCGAGGGCAATGGTATGAATTGTTTGGTAAGTTTGATATGAAGTTTTATAAAAGATCTATAATACATCTTGGTTACACTCTTTGGCATTCAGCGCTACCAGATACGTAATGTGGTATAGATCCTCGGCGAAAATAAGTTAACTAACAAAACTAAAGTTTTTCCATAATTTCGGATGAAAAGATAATGTATACAGCTATGAAAGATCACTTACATGATTTGGATCTAACTCAAGACTTTTCGCAAGTACATGTAAAATATTTAACATAGTCCACAGCACTTTTCCGCTCCAGAGCAAATGGGGGAATTTATCAACGAGAGCCGCTAGGTATTTATCGGCAATACGACGAATCTGTTTTTGCGGATGGTTAAACTTGACCAGCAGGAATGTAGCATGTCTCTCTAGTTCATCGTCCCTTTCTTTGTTTTTTGGCTTAGCCAGCATAACGTCTAGTAATGCTAGAAATACTTTATCCGATACTGCCATCATACACTGCCACAAGCTTGACTTGTCCTTCTGAATTGTGGGAAATTCAAGATATTGAAACATATAGTCCAGATGGCAGTCACCCTGCAAAAGATTTTGGGCACGTAGAGTTTCGAGTCGTAACACTGCCATGAGATATGTACACTGCGCAAAGTTGAGTTTATTCACTGTGGCACTTATGTCAACTGTAAAAGGTAAATCGGTTTTCAGTAACTTGAGCGTTTGATTGCGTAGCTCTTGTAACTCGCCTACTGATACTGTGTCGGAGCGGATAGCCGAATTGTACTGTAATGATGAACGGAGATGTTCTTTGCTCACGATGAGGGGGCTTTTACATGCGATTTCACGCACCCCGTCAAACCACTCGGATGGCCAGAGGCCTGACTCTGAGGTGAAACCCATCACAACGCAATAGTGCCAGAAATCCCAGAACAGCTTATGAAGCCGCGGCTTGGGGTTAACAATGGGCGGCATACGGCGAATCAGCACCGCGATCACAGGAATAAGCACTCCCAGGTTGCCAGCAGAGCTCGAGGCCTTGAGCGCGCTTTGTCGCTCACATACGCGACGACCCTCCAGACCCAGTTGAACAAACAGTTCCAACAGAGTAGAGAGCAGCTCGCTCATAGACTCCTCGCCCTGCAACGACGCCGCGATATTCGCCAGTGCGTTGATAACAGCTAGTGAAACGTGCCTATAACCTTGCTTGTGGTCTTCATTGGTGCCGACGTTGTACTGTTGAGAACTGGACTCCATAGTGACAAGACTGAACATTTTAAGGATGGCATCAAACACGTGCTTCTCCACCTTAGCAATAACCATCCAACCGAGCTGATCGACTATCAGGGTGTCAAGCGATGATGCCGGCTGGTTGAACTTTTGCTGGAAGAACTGTAGGATCGAATTCGACGTCTTCGGTGTATCCTTCAAGGCAACCGCTACGTGACCCAAGGTCAGAATCGTGTTTTGGGCCACAAGACCCGCCTCGCCCGGTCGGAACTTTTCAGCCTGGTAGAGACGGTTCGACAACGAAGCCAGGAAAGCCTGCACACATTCGGCGTCCTCCTGCAGACCGACGCGAAGCACTCGGCAAATGTTCTCGATAGCCGTGTCGCGTAACCGCTCGTAGGCCGCTTTAACAGCTGGAGACACCATTGGCACGGTTCCCGTGCCGCTCTTCTCCGATGAAGCCTGCTGATTCTTACCAGTACTGCAAAAAGACAAGTAAAATAATAAACAACCGATAAGTACTAACAATGAAATTATCATGAATATTAGAACAACTTCACTAAATGAACAAATAAAAGCTTACCTTACTGTTACTAAAATGCAATGAAAGGGAAAAATATGCAAATTAAGTGATAGGCGTTATCACCAAATGAAAAATATCCAAGAACGCTGTCTTGCTTGTCTCTTCTTACCTCTCTTGAGTGACGCAGTAAAGTTTCTCAAGTATTGGCGATGGTGTTATGAGGAAATCCCTGAGAGCAGATACGGAAGTTTCGACTAAATTCGGGAAGCGTTCAGCTAATTTACCCAACCCCTCAAGACAAACCAGCAGCAATGGCAAATGAGCCACAACAGTACGTGGTGCGCTAGGTGTACAGATGCGCTCAGATAACCGCCCGCAGAGACTGTCCGCTCCAATGTCATCCAGTTCTGCCCATACAAGTAGATCAACGCACGCTGCGTTTGATTGTACCACCAGAGTGACGGCGTTGAATTCGTCATCCTTCGACTCCTATTTAGTTAAACGGCGCAGAGATGATTCATTCTTCCTTCAGTGTAAATCACTAGAAAAAAATAGGTATGTATATTTTGGCGGAAACGAAAATGTGTAGAAACCCATAGCATGCCCTTTAAATCTGAACTATAAACAAGGTTTCAGATATAGCACGCGAGGCCATTTGGCTACGAGGTTTTGCCAAATTATGTTCAGATGATCGCATATTTATCAAGCCGTCCACAAACAAATATACACGTTCAAAGAAGTCAAGCGTCCGTATTTAAATAAATTTAGAATCTCTTTATTATAATCATCGACATTAAACCCCCCTTTACCTTTTAATTCATCTGATAAGAACTCGTTTTGTTTACATACCTTCTGAAGTTCAGTCTGACCTGCGAGAAAAATGGCCTTAACAAACTCTTGAACGTCCTTTGTGAACTGACCAGGAACACCGGCTCGCGGATTGCGACACAACAATTCTTGTAATAGCCCTAGCATCACTAAATTAACCACTTCAGATAGGCTTTTATAGGGAAACACTCGAAGGTCGCCCGCTTCATAGACTAACGCCGCTTGTGCGTCCATATATGAGAGGATATCATTCTTTAATAGTTTCTTAGCCAAAATTAGCAGCGTCTGACACGTTGATATTGGCACCAATCGCGGAGTTTTGTTTGTCTGTGGTAGAAGCTGACTATAAGAGGAACCAATCTTTCTGAAGAAGTAGCTTGTCGGGTCGTAGTCTATACTAACCAGATTGAAACTCTGCGGCTCATCTATCGAATAAGATTCGACAGAGTTAGCTGTGTCTGACGTAAGTTCCGAAAGCGATCGGGGAATGATCGGTCGGAATGAGTTAAATGTACGCTTGCTTTTCGGCAGTGTATTTAACAGTGAATTGACTCGGATTGGGCTCGGTGGTTTTGGCGCCGGAAATATTAGCAGAAATATCGATTTGCCGTCGGGATGACAGCGTCCGAACGCGCGTCCAGTACCAAGAATAAGTGGTACAACAACACGACACAGGGTTATCTTTCCCTGACCCGGCTTTCCCGGACCCTGCGAGTCGCTCGTTTGCAGCCCACGGACCATATTTAAAAGTGTCTGTAGCAACACGATCTGTGCAGTGAGGATTTCCTCCTGAAGATTTTCGTCCTGCATCATCACATCGGTGAGTAGTGTATTCAATAAGAACGAAAAACGCTCAATAGGCGGTAAGCGTTCGTCAGGCGAAAGTGTTCTTTCATCAGCCCAAGACGCTTTCGGTAAACCGTGCAGCAGCTTGAGCAGGTATCCGACAATAAGCTGTTTGTGATTAAGACCTGATTCTAATAAATAGATTCCGAGAGCTATGACAGAGTCTTGGTGCCTTCGGGTGACGGTGAAGTTGCTCTGTGAAAGATCGGGGCATTGGCGGAGGAGGTACTGCAGCTTTTCCTCTGGCGCAGGTGACATCCGAGCCAGGTTGCGCGCCTGCGCCTTCACCGCTTCCAGGTGGAAGCTCCGCTCGACGCCTGCCATTGTCCCTGAAGCCAAAATCCAGATTTTTTTAAAAAATTATGAGCATATATTTCAGATCGTCTATGTAATGTAGTGCCTTAGGATACCATCTTCTATTATATTAGGCGTTTTTTGATTCTCTCATACCATGATGAAATGTCAAATCTGTGATTCTTGTAAAAACATACTTCGAGATCTTTTTAGTAAGCTGTAAGCATATAGACTTAGCAATATTGCCCAAAATTTACAATATAATAAAATGAAAACATAATAAGTAATCTTTTGACACACATTTATTCGCTCATTCATAGTTTGTCTTGTTCACATTTTGATCAACACAACATAATCCATTGTGTTTTTCTAGCTAATTACAAAGGATTGGTGCATCAATTCTTAGGGCTCGAGTTTTATAATCAAATTGTGCACGGGCGGATTCCACATTGAGTTGCAACGGTAAATACAGGTCAAGTTCGACTTCACCCGAAGCACTCTTTTGAAGTAGAATGCGATCCTTAGCCAGGTCTAACGAAATGTCTTTTACGGAATGTAGATCAGCGAGTTTTATCTCAGCTACCAGATGCTCCGCAGTTCTCCCGGGCTTTTGTACACGACTTAATCGCACTCTAGGATCAACGTTAGCTGCCGTAGAGGCCAAACTATACTTTGCTAAAGATGAATTCGGTGGTGGCATTGTTTCGATTTCGTCGATGAGCGGACCTGGCTTTGCAGTTCCTCTGTTTTGAATATAATGTTCGGGCATTGTGCCCCAATATTTCTTATTCTGCAGAATAACGTAATTTTCTCTTGACAGTTGAATGTTGTACTTGTCTTCAACACCTTGAACAGCTAACAGAATCACAAACGTTCGAAACAGCTCGCTTTCTGCAACCTTGCAAAAAAACTTTGAGTTGATAATAACGTCGTACGCCATACTGGGTTTACCACTCTTATCTTGCTCGTCGTGGGGAAGTCCAAGACTAAGTGGAACCCGATACGCTGTAAAATTATCACTTTCAAGAATACGGGCCAGTTCCCCTTCGGAAAGCTCTTTGGGGGAAGGAATTTCCTCTGTGTGACAGAGATTTATGAAAGCCTTCTGATCTGAGTCAAACCGGCGAAATTTTATACATAATCCTTTTGAAGGGTTGCAAAGCTTCGGCTTGTCTGCCAATACAGCCATTGCAGAATCAAACGCTTCGCGAATCTCGCGATTTTGCTCGTCTTCGGGTACGAGATTCGAAAGCATCGGGAACGTCGATGACGTCGAGGGGGCGTCAAGGAACGTTGTCATTCTGACCTTAGTAACAATTCCTCTTGCCTGCGCACAGCTGACTCCAGTGGTTGATAGTTTTTAGTTAATATCGTCTTCTTTTACTCCCCCTCAGTGGATCATTCGACGACTCGTAGACGAGACTGAGGGTGGATGGCTTTCTCGACTCAGTCCTGAAATTGCCGGTAATGCTGAATATAGGGAGTGTGCAAGAAAATAAAATACAAACACAGCGAACCGAGGTGCACGCAAGTTCATGTAGTTACAATCATAAGTTTAATTTTTTCAAAACAAACTTGTAACACCATCTCGAAAATAGAACCTTTCCAGCAACCTAATTTATAAATCCACACGAAAGAAAAGAAAAGTTCTGCATAAAGTTACTTAGAAACAAAATTTGGATACCTGTACTATTTTTCCCGTGCACACTGCATTTCAAATTATTACTAGCTGTGAAGAAACTGTCAACACTGAAAGAAGGGACCAAGGACATTATCTCACAAGCGCTGGTACATGCAAGCTGCTCATATTTTCGTTTGTTTGCCTTATATTGAAATAATCGAATATCCCGTTGTTCCCTTGACAGTCAGATGTGTTAGGTGCGCGGAACGGAAACTTCAGCAAATCTTCGAACAATACTACGAAAAATAGCGGCCAATGGGAACGGTCAATTCGTTCTAAATCTTGCGCAATTAGTGTTCTTTTAAATGTTGCACCACATGCATATATTACGGATTTGGCGTCTAATGATTACCTTAATATGACCGCGATTGCATAGAAGTGGACGACTCTCAATCTACAGCACAGAACAACAAACAGACATTACGATATGTATCGAACATTAGCTACAGAGCCTCATCATGTAAACGCACTCAGAATACATTTAGACATGCTATATTGACAATCGATGTCATAACGCCTTCTGCTATGTACGTACATATTTGACAGATGGTGATGGTGTCAGTGTAAAGCACACGTTCGTGGGAAACTCACCAAGATCATGAAATGATAAGCTGTTCAGTAAATAGGTAAATTGGTACCTATCAAGACATGGTCGTCCATTGTGATACGGTCACTAGGGACTAAACATGGAAGGAAGTTGTTTTCATTTCGTGGGAGGATATAACGCGGGCAATTTGAATATTGGCGCAACCACCCCTCCATTATTTGGCATTGACAGTATCGCTTGTAGCGATTATTAGTTGCCTTTATTTATTCTATAGTTAAAAATGACTTCATGCTAAGTCACCAACCACAGTTATAATGGCTAATAGTGTTATTGAAGTGTTTAAATATGGTTATAGCAGCGCTAGTAGTATAATTAATAATAAAGCATTATGACAGTAACGCGGGCGAAGGTGGTAGTAGGTGGCACCGATTTTCAACGGTATTACTAATCCGAGCTTTAGACTAAACATCTGGATGTATTCAAATACACGAAACATGTTCATGCTGTCACTGGGTGATCACCTATCTGTTTTTGGATTAACTCTTCGCACTACGATATAGCAAGCATTAATGAACAATATTAGTTACTAAAAAAAATCAAGTCCCAGGATTCAGCTAGTTCCCCCGGAAGCGACCCTCTCCCACCTAATTCTAAGCCGACCGCACCTCTCTCCCGCGGGTGTCAACATTCGAAAGCCGTTTACAGAGTTGGCTCGATCTTGTTCTGGCGAGATAATTGCGTGTTATGCGCAATTTCCGATTCAAAACATTTGTTATTATTTGATCGGTAACAGTGCATATTAAACACTATTAATCAAAATGTCTTCGGGAAGACTTGTAGAACTGTTAGATTCAATAGAGAGGCGTGTGGAGATTATGAGGTCAGCTGTTCAGGCGTTGGAAGTTGAAAAAGACACATTAGTTGAAGTGTTACAAAATTTTTCTGACTCGCCGGAGCTTCAAATGGTTAGTTCTTATATATTTAAGTATTTGTCATGTAGTCTACATGTGGCCTTGAAACAAAAGGTTGCAATGTTAATAGCTGCACAAAAAATTATGAGTGGATCAGAAAGAAAATGATGATCGTTCTACGATTGCTGCTCATACAATTCGTCGGAAATTTTTCTAGGTCACTGCTGTAAATTCAGTGATTCAGGAAAGCGATTGTACCGGCTTGATTCCTTTACAGTCCACCGTTATAATAACAGGCAAAGTCGATCAGCCGATTCACACTAAAATAACCAATGGTTCCTATGTATAGTCCGGGCCGAATTACTGTGGAAATGTTTGGACTGCAGTTTAAATATCAATTATAATTGCTTAGTCATTTCGAGACATATTGTCATTTTCATCGTATAGCCCAAAATAGGTTATTCGCACGCAATACGTATATTGTTGTTTATTGATGATGACGATGGAGAGGACAGCGTTGCTTCTGGTATCGTTAAATTGCTTGCGATAATCTTACTATTGCTCAGTCGTAGCAAGGATACGTGGGAGCTACTGATTTGGCTCTCATGATTACATACCATAGGATAAATACACCTTTGCGTCAGCCAACGAACTAAGCATGGCTGACCTATTCCACAATGATACGTATGGCTTCGCTTGGTAAGAAGTTGTCAACCAAAAAAAAAGCTAGTCCATTATGTGCTAATGATCGCTAATAGAGTTCATATATATCATTCCCTTATTAGAAACGGTTCTAAATAAAATTTTGCTGCATTTTTTTCAACTTCTGGAAATGATTGCTTTCCAATGGCTCAAACACAATTAAACATCGAAGTGCAACTATTTTCCCTTTTTTGTAAGTTGCGACGAATGCGGAGAGTAAGAATATTCTGTATCGTGGCTTAGTAACAAGGTTGTGTTCTCATATAGACTTTTCAATCTATAAGGTAAAATCTGCTCATAGAGTGTTTGAATTAGTTGAACCGTGAAGTAGCCTCCCCTCTTTCGTGAGTAACTAACTTTAACCAGAACAATATGACCCAAAAATGTTCTATCAAAACAGAAGAGAAGCCACTAGCCAAGAAGGCCAAATACGAATACTATGGCTGCAAGTGAATGTTTAGTTTACCAACCGCTGTCAAATCACGGAAATTCTGACTATTATTGAAAACCTATAATATTTTAAGAGAATATGTACATTAAAAAAGCTAAGTGCATGAGTGATAATGGTACTGTTGATACGAATAGCTTTTTTTTTTTTTATCTATGTCAGATGACAAATTAAGCTAATGATTTAAAAATCTGAAAATATAGACAGTGTTCAAGATGAATTGCGTATGTTCTGTTAACATAGAATGAAAAAAAAGATCGGTAAAATCCTGTTTTTCATTTTTTCTTTTCTTTTGTAATCTCTTTTGTAAAAAGAAACAATATTTTGTCGCATGACTCGCACAAAACGAATACCCTTTTGTACAAATGTGGCTAAACTATGGAAAAGTCATTGCCCATAGCAGTTGAAGAGTAAAATCCTCTTTACTTTTGGTAAAGTGTGGCCCAAAAATCAATTTATGATTTTGTCCCTTTTCTTTATGTGTACCGAGGGATAACAGACTATCTAGCAATAAATTCAGTAATGTTTGCTATATGCAATGATGAAAAGCTATAGAATGGAACTATGTCTGGTTTTCATAAAAACTTACAATCGCAATGAGTGGTTGAGTACAGTGGCCACTTCGTAAGTATCGCACAGAATACAAATGACGCTTCTTGTTGACGTCCAATACGAATCCGACGACCTGAATGCGACCCCATGTGCAATGACTCGATCTATTGAGGAGCATGTTGCAACGCATTTTGAAATAAGAATTGCATTTCCATCCATACCGGTTACAGTTAACAATTTAAGATCCAAGACCATCAGAAGCATCGTTTATCCACTACTTACCTACTGAGGCACGAGGCAGGTGCTGCTAGCTTTTTTGATCAAATTTTCTTCAATGAAGCTTATACTTAGCAGAATGCCCACTTTCATCACAAAAAGTCCCTGTGTAGCGCAGCTTATGGGGCGAATGTGTCATGGTCCCTTTTGTTCTTTGAGCATAATAATAGAACTGCAGCAGGATTCAGTGGCGTAAACTTTTTTGAATCGAAATGAGAACATTGGATGGAAACAATGTGTGGGACAACAAGGTAGGAGAACCAGTCCGAACAAGGTCCGACTAATCTCGGTGGGTCATAATGACATCGAAAGATCCAGTTTTATAGCTGTGCACCTTTCGGCTTCCCCTATAGAACTATGTGAAGAGTGTTCTTTAAAACAACGCCGAAAACAATCCACAGCCTGAAACATGCCAGTATTTGCGAAGTGCATGGAATTTATACTAAAATATACAGAAAAATAATTCAGAAAAAAATAAATTATGCAAGCGATTACTAGAAAAACATTTGTCTGTCATTATTTTTTATGTGCAGTGCAAATTAAAAACCTGTACTGAGCTCAGATCGCTAAAAAATAAAACATTCTGAGTTAGGCCTATTAATATACGTGCGTTCAGATCACCTAAACTGAAGAACACATTTTTATGGCGATCTTTGAAAGAATCAAAAGTACAGAACAGCACTTCGAGCATTCTCACTGATTTTAGTCCTACTGCGTGACACATACGCAGCTGAGGTTTAAGGTTATTGGCCTAATGTTGATGTGATGAATAAAGGGCAATTATCAAATTTATGAGTCTTACAGTAAATGTATGTACTTGTACATCTAATCGTTTTTTACGCGTTCATTTGTACGCTTTTTCTTTCTTATTGCAGCTATCAGAGTCCGAACAAGAGGACCTGTTGTTTCGAAGATCGGGTCTTCTGAAGAGGGCCACGACTGTCGACGTCACCTTGCTGACTCCTAGAACCGAGCAACAAGTAGAAGCACTCAGAGTAGTCACCGAAGTTGTGGACAAGCTACTTACCAGCTTTCATGACGATACCACAAGGGAGTTATGCGAAATGTACCTCAATGCGTGCTTATCAGAAGCGACTGGGCCGATAGATCACAAATTTCAGAGCAAGGTGAAAAGCCTAGTATACATTAAAGCCCGTAGTTAAGTAAGTGAAGAACGCCCACATGGTCCGAAGAGAAAAAAACTGAAGTTGTACAGCTGCTACTGATACAGACTGTGTAGATTTTAGATACAAATACGACTTTGCTGGATTTTAGGTTATGTGCTATATTAACCAATTTGAGGAAAGCATGACTTCTTTCTAAACAACACTTGAACTATGAGTGAAAAGTCGATAAGTTAAAGATTAATTAAGCTATACGTGATATATTTGTTTTGAAAGTAATCATAACAAGCACCATACCAAATAACTTTTACTTACACGTTCCTTTTTATTTTGACATTGACATTTTAACATGGCTACAGATAATTGAGTGTGCAGTAGATGACCAGAAAAAGATCCGCAAGAAGCTTCAGAACATTCTGACGCAAATCAATGCATTGCAAGCCGGCGGTCCGATGGATCAATCAGTGAAAAAACAACAAGCGAGGACAACGCGCTGCCACCTCGAACAAGCAAATGAAGACCCGAGCCACTGTCACCCTGGTTCGCCGTCGTAATATCTAACTCTGTTGCCCTGTCCCCTGACATACATTTTACTATACATAAATTGCCTATATATACTCATATACGGATATGCAGAGGTTATTTATATTGCTGTTATCGGCGAGCAACACCACTAAATCAAATGGTGTGGATGTCGAGATAAAAGAACAATCAGAAGGAATTGAAAACTAGGAAACTTAACTGATAGTGCAAGAGTTCATTGCCTGTCGTTTTCGAGAGTTTGCTTTGTCGTGCAAATTAAGAGAAACTTACTCAACCAATATAGAAGGTGCATAGAATAGAAACAGGGTTAATTAATTATATAGATGCTATTTCTCACTACGAATGGAAAAACTATTTCGTTGAATTACAACAACTCAGGATGTCGAAATCTTTTGTTTTTCTTGCCCTAATTTTTGAAATCTACTTAATTTGTGCCGGCACTTGCAAATGCTGTAGACAAAGAAAGTACCTGAATTGTTTGACTTACAGTTCACTTGGATACTTATGACTGGTAATGTTTCCGCACGTGATAGAGCTTCTATTCGTTGGTATGCATTTGTCCATAATGACGCAAATTTATGTATCTATAGCGATTCTATGCAATACAAAGATATCTTCAGAGATCTCTGCCGTCGGTAAAGAGTGTTCTTTTGAAATGAATAGTGGGTCACGGGCATGTAAGTGTACTAATTTGAGGTCAAAGCAATAGCTAAATTGCACGATACAGTGGAACAGAACTTCTAGTGCATACGTCTTGTTCTTCCACGAATCTGTATCTGTAAAGAACTAAATTGTAACACTGAAATAAAAAAAAAAAAAAAAACTACCTCTGGTGGATGGCCAGTCCGTCTTTCTTTAGCTTTCTATAAATTAGACTAATTACTATTATTACCGCTTGACTTCTAGCAATCTAACAGAGGTAGTTAAATCTTTTAAGTTCCATTAAGGAATAATCAAGCAAACCGTTTTCAAAAAAGCGTTTAAAAAGGTTGTGCCACATTCGATTTAATCGGTATCCTTTTGGTATAAAGTTCCTACGTACTTCAAGTAATTTTATCTGTATTTAACCAGTTTTACGTATGCCACAAAAATAAGTCTCGCCATTCCTATGCAAACTTTCTTCGGTTGGAAAGTCCCACCTTGTTTGACTCAGCAGTAACAAGTTGATCTCATATTATACTTACGGTGACAAGGGACTGGGCACTCCTTTTCAACGATATAAACGGCCCAATGATAGTCCACGACTATCACGTGCTTAAAAAATGTATTAACGCTACTATTATGCTTTGAATTCAAGCCATTCGCCTAAGTAAGTATAATAGTCGTTAATTTGTCGTATTGTTCTTCTTATTGACTTCTGAAAGCTTTTCAAAAATACATGGAAGTTCTAATAATCATTAACAGTTAAATCAGTAACAGTTTGAGGGAAGTCCTTTGACGGGTGGAGAATCCTCACATCTGTTAAAATAATGAGAATTCTGCAAACTATCACAATAAAAAATACAATAATAAAAGCGGATTCAACGATGCAACGATTTACAACAGGGATACTCTAAAGCCATTTCTATATCCCTATAATATTCTGTTATCATGCTATAACGTGAGTAAATGTCTAAAACGCAAAAAATACATCAATGACAACATTTAGTGACTTTTGGCCCACCCTGTATTCTACAAACCATCTTATCGATAATATTTACCTACTTTTGTATTCGGTAATCGTAAATTCGTATTTCTTTTTATAATTATGGTTATTGTTTACATGATGTAATTCCATTGCACGTCTATGAAAATTGAACAAGATAAAACAACGTTTTTATTGTTATCGTTGCGCTTCAACATGTAAAGAGCACTAGGGCAAAAACAAATATATATGTATATATAGGCAGGAGAGAAAATAGCCACATTAAGTTTAATAAAGGAGCTGACTGTACTATATATTCCAGCACGAGATTGAGACGTTTGATGAATAAACTTGCTTCCATACGGAGTTAACATGGGGCAAAGTTTCACGGATCTTGCTGATCTACCTGAATGTCACAACAACATCACTTCTATAATAACTATTTCTTTTTTATTTGCAACCATTGTAACAATTAAAAAGAATGCATTTATCGGTAAAAGTGTTTGCATCTTTATCAATGCTGAAAAGCACAGCGATATCATTTGGATATCTGCTTTTTAAATAGTTATGTACCGTAATGCATCAAAGCCTTGCATCATCATGGCACTAGCCATATTAGTTACAAGCTAGCATAGTTAGTATATATATTCTGGGTCTGGTCTTAATTATTATTAAAGTGGGAAGTAGAACACATGTTCTTCGATTTATAGTTAATTTCTTTACATGCATTGCTTAAGCGCTCGATGCATCACAGGGCTCTAACTAGCAATGTTTGAAATTTCCAGTTAGATATTAAGCTGTGTGAGCTATCCCGATGCTAACAAATAATTTGATTATGTGTGCGAGTGAATTTATACTTAGTTTCTTTTTTTGCATTAAAACATGGTAGAAAGTAAATATCTGATTTTTACAAAACTGCTAAAATATTAGCTCGTGAAGTCCTAATAGCTAATCATAAGTAATTATAGGTAAATAGTAAATAACCGCACAGTAATTAGTTTAAATTCTGTAATGTTGTTAATTGTGGGAGGTGTAACACTAAACAGTAAAACTTTAAATAAAGTTTTATTGCTCGACTAGGTGCCAGTCCATTCATGGAAAACATCGCACTATATTGGTGTCGTGTTTTTACGCTCAACTTCACAAGGACTTCCTCCGGCAAAAAAAAAATCCTTGCAAAGAGTATGGCAAAATCACAACAGTTCGTCCTGAATTTTTCACATACTAAATCATAAACTCTAAATATGCTTATTAGACTTGATATATTGTACTCTACGATAGATCAAAACAAGGATAACTATGATGTCACACGTTAGTGCTCTATTTGAAATTTGGAGAGTCAATTTTTTTCAGCTTAAGTACTTCACAAAGTTGCACAAGGTGTACCTTTAGATCTTTCTCTAAGTAAGCATCAAAAATATCACAACGAAGACGTTAATGTACCTAAAAAATTACAAACGCATTGCAATTACTTCCGAAGCTGCATTGCAGGATTTATTTTTATAATAACTAAAATAATAATAATGATACTTTCGCTTTTTAAGAATAAAAGTCTTGACGATAAACTACTCACTTCTATTTTGATCGTTAGCGTCTTGTCACCTAGTTCGAACGTTCTGTCCAATATATTTTTCAACGTCTTTTGACGTTTTTCACCTTCTCTTATATATATCTTCCTCTCGCTACCCTCAGCCGCCCTGTTTCCATTCATTGTGTCTAGCTTTATCTTCATAATCTTATCTCTGTACCTCATCACCATGAATGCGTCTTCTCATCATCAGTTTATTTGTCTCAAGTTTCCTATCGTTGTATCGATGCAGTCGCACTGCCACTTTTTAATCTTTAGATCAACGGACAGTACAAATGATGATGTCATTGTTTTTATCGCAGTTTGCCCTGTTTCTTGCTAAATATATATTCGATATAGAGTGTCATCATAATATAATTATTATTTCACTTAGCGCAATATTTGCAGTAATAATTACGGTTGTGTTGTTGTATTTGTGTATTCATGTGTGTGTATGCTGACATTGCTCAAGGGGAGCCCAAATACTTCAATATTTTTATATATTAATATTTTTATAGACTTAATGCATTATATATATATATATATATATATATATATATATATATATATATACGACGCACCAACTGCTAACCAGTCCACAAACAAGTTTGACTGTAGTCCGCCTATAGATATATAGACATATATATTAAAACACAAGCAGAGCAGATTCGGTGTGTTTTGGTTACTTTTAGCAGTTGGTATGCCAAATAGTTTATGCTATGTTTATTTGTTTGCTTATTTATAGATAACCGAAAACCTTGACGCGCCATAATTATTAGCTGCTAAAAAGCTTTACGATGAACCATGGAGGACAAGCGCGGAATAAACATTTCTACCATTATGATATTTTTATCACTTCGTTGTCCTTTGGATGGCTCTAAATTATCGGAGGACTTCAAGCTATTGGCGACGTCTACTCGAATGCTTCTCTTTGTTATAAATGTACGTTTCCTCAAATCATAAAGTTGTATTTGCTCAAGCTTACTTCTAGATTGAAAAAGGATGAAATATGGAATTAGAATAAGAGACATACATTTCCTTGTAGTTCCTTTACCGTCCTCCAATGGTTTTGTTAATTCGCCATAAAATATTTTTTTTCCGTTTGTTTTGTTTATCACCAGTAGCGAAAACAAGCCACATACAGTTAACAGCTGTTCGATTCATTATCGTTGCATTTTGTATGGCGCAATTCCATTTTTGTGTATATATGCTCGTATACATTTTAATCACATTATCTGTTATTTTCACCCTATACCGCCTTGTCTTCTTTCTGATCACCGTACTAAGCTTCCTATTCAACAGACTGTTGATAATACGACTATATACGCCCGCTGGACGGGCATAACCATTGTCATTTCCGGACCACCTCATAGATGTGTGTATTTATTTAGGAATGTGTAATTATATTTTCTCTGTCCTATCTTCACGTATCATATCTCTTTTGTGGTAATTTTTGTAATTTTTTAATATTAATTACACATTGTTTTTTTACAAGAGGGGGATCTATACAGCCGGGGGACAGAGTGAAGGACATGAAATATCGAGGGAAGGCTCTGATCACTTGTTCTTTCCACCTCACGGTAACCGTCCGACCCCCGTATGCTACATTTATTAGAGTTGCGCTTTAATAACTTGCGCGCGGTAGAGTTTGTCGGCCATAGTATAACAATCTTAGTATAACAGTCATGTTTTACTCGTGACTTGGGTTATGGCGGAAGAACGTGATTCGCTGTCACCTCGTTCTCCTTGTAGCAAAACGCGAGCAGCTGTATTCCGACAAAGGAATCTTGCTGCATTCACAATTCGTTGGCTTCAAGTAAGCTGGCAAAAGTACTTGACATCAATGCACAACATTCTTACGCAGTATCAACAACGGCACCTCGACGAGACCTAGTCTGTTTCAGTGATGCTGAGAGTTGCTCGTAAGGTTCTGATTTTCATTTTAGTTGAACAGGGATATGCGCTTGTTGTGGCATTTGCCCACGGTTAATTAATGCGATTTCTTTGTCTGCGAACGTATGCAATTCTATGTCTAATTGCTCAAGTAACTATATTTATGCAAAGAGATAAAACATACATCCATTCTTCTTGCAAAATTCAGTCCGATAATTATAGTATAGATTTACAGGCCGTGTCTAGTACCCGGTTGCCACCAACTGAACACCACTTAAAACCTAAAACACGAAGTAATGTAGTCGTAATGTCAGAGTTAGAAAGAATCTGCCACAGGCTTTATGGGTTGCAACGACACGAGTCATCTGTCAATTGACCAGCCAACTGATCGTTTTTCAACCTTTTACCATCATATTTATTTACCTTGTTCGACCGTGTCTTCTGTGTTTCTTGGTTTCCGGTCATCTGTTTCAACGTTTTATCGTGTTCCTATGTTTCTTACAATTCTCATCCTATCTCACACACCCAATTATTACTCTTTGACATTTAATACCTATTGTTATGATGGATGTTATCATGTATAATCGGAGTGTTATATCCGTATAATAAACAATTAAGTTTCTCTGGGACAAAAAAATTAGTAGTTGTGACGGGCCAATGAGCCGCCTTGGGAATCATCTTGAGTGTATCTGCTCCTGTAATTTTTAATAATGACAGCAGCAATCGTAATAATAAGAACCAATAATTTTTTCTCGTTTCCCGACATTTCATCAACGAGTGATACAAGCATAACAAGGGCGATAGATACTTGCCCATTTGACAGCTGGACTTCGTGGACGCTGTGGTTGAGCAGAAGATGTCTTGTGTTTAGGAGCAATGGGGCTATACTCATTTCAACAATTGCATGAATCCTTTTTGTCCTGGATATTGCCAAGAATTGTGTTATTCGATGGTGGCTTGTGCTGCACACCGGACTCCGCTGCGTTGAGGTCGAGGTTGCCATCCTGAATATTCTGGTAGATCTTGCGCGCCGTATCGAGAAAAGCGTCTTCAACGCGCTCACCCGTTTTAGCCGAACACTCGAGGAACATTAGCCCATTCTCTTCGGCAAACTGCTTCGCCTCCTCGTAGGTCACTTGACGTTGCGCCTCTAAATCGCTTTTGTTGCCAATCAGGAAAATCACCGTGTTCGGATTCGTTAGATTCCTGAGGGAGAAAAGCGCACAAAAGCGAGTGAAGCGGAACGAAAAAAAATACGTATGAATAACGAATTAAATACTTAAATACAAGAAATAACTAATAACAAAGGCAGTGAAAAGTATAGAGAAAAGCTAAAGAATACACACAATGCGAAAGAGGTCATCCTGCCTGCTTTCTATACAAAAAGTATTATACACGAGACGGATAAAAAAAAGCGCTGCACAGAGGACTGTAGACGAGTCTTGCTATTAATAAAACTAAGCCCGCTCAGTCTATATCAATCGTTTCGTCTGATAGTTCTTGAAAACGCGAAGCCAACACAATCTATAAGGGCTAGGGTCCTTAGGAGATAGAAGAATGTCCTGCTTTTAATATATAATAGACTACAATACAGTTTCATAGTACAGCATGTACCTTGCATCCGTAAGCCAGCTGCTGAGATGGTTGTAGGTGTTGCGACGTGTCACATCATACACCATCAGGGCACCGGCCGCGCCCCGGTAGTAAGAACGAGTTACAGCACGGAATCGTTCCTGTCCTGCAGTGTCCCATATCTGCAGCTTGATCTTTTGCCCAGCGACCTCAATGATACGGGTACCTATTGACAACACCCAGCCAAAGTAGTAGATTCTATGGAGAGATTGTATCATTTATTGTCATTTTTTTAAACTTGGATGAGTGAATGGGCGCAGATTTAAGATGTAAATATGCAGCGTTTAGAGGAAATGATCAGTTGTAAACAGCAGTCATTGAGTAAAGAACTTATTTGAACGGTACATTCAGGAATTAATATAAGTAAAAAGGGACATTAAGTACTATATAACAGATTTGTTCTTTTTATGTTAACAGTAGCTTTGCCAACAATAATAATAATATGAAACTTGAAAAAACTACACGGAATGGAATATATAAGCTCTAGCGCATTATACCAAATTCAACGCCGATTGTGTGTGGGCAGTCGCTCATAAATTTCTTCTCAGTGAATTGATGCAGCAGACAACTCTTGCCGACTCCCATGTCACCAATAATGATATACTTAAAGATGTAGGAATAGTTGTAAGGTCCCGATTCCGACATGATGGAATGTTGTTGTGCTATATTCTAGATATTCACAATATTTCCAGCAAACGCGAATGCGACCGAAATGTAAGTCGTTGAAGCGATAGACCTGAAAGTATCTTCTTGATACGTACGAACACAGAAATGGCGCCAAATATTAGCCCAGATACGTAATCGTTGATTACGAACAAATTTAAGTTTCTTATGTTGTTTCCTTTGTATTGGTTTATTTCTGTATTATGTATTCTGTACAATGTATTACTTGTATGGTTTCTTTCAGGCACTGCATTATGTAAACACGCAAAATTTGTATGTAAAATTTATATATTATTTTAATTTTACTGCGGCAAAACCATTGCTTGCTGTCGGTTGCTAACAGTTATGTTCTTCACCATTTTTGGCATTTAACACTCTAGTTAGTCTAGTTATAATCTGTTCTAAACCGATAACAATTTACTTAATTCTATTCGATAATAATAGTTATTTTTCAGCGCAGTAAATTCAACAACTATATAGAAATGTTGACGGGGACTGGTAAATTCGTGATTCTCTAATATTGTATTAGCCTAGACAAAAGAAGCACGCGTTAACTAATACTTAACAATGATTAGCTAATTGGAATAATTTTCTAAAAAATAGTATGTCGATTATACTGATCTCCCTTTGACTCTTCTTGGCTTCAAATACTTAATATACGTATATATTTTACAACGAATATATTAATCAGATACCTGAAACCAAGCGCATAATGAACGTTTTAACTAACTTTAAGTAATAACGTTATACTCACTTAAATAGACGTGACTCCATCTTAACATGTAGAGGCTCTAATTTACAATGACTACATGGTGGACCACATGGATACAGAACGATTTGCTTTTGTTGAAACATTTAGCCATTAGGTATACGACTTTTTGATAAAATGCAACAGCCTAAAACACCAGCGCTGGATGAGTACTGTCCATTTCTAGTCTATATTAGAATAATCGGTATTGCTGATAACGGCTATGCATGCGCGTATTTTTCTCGCGTTAATATATTCGCGTTGCTTTTCAGCATAGAATCATTCATGAGTTCAAGCTGACGCATGCTAGGATAGACAAACATAATACGAGTTTGTCTGGTCGCTGATTTCGGAGTTAGCGTACATCTTGGCAGAAAGATTACTCTGTTCTAATGATGGGATTAATTTTAATCGACATAATACTATAATAAGTAATAAACATATACAGCGCATATATAGAGAAAACTAATTTATGCAGCAAATATTTATTCGCACGTAACTTATTTGATAAAGTTACAGTGACATTATTTAGTAGTAATGATAGTATTAAAAATTTAGTAAATTTACTAAATTTCGTATTTGGTTAAGTGTTACTTTTGATGGTATCCATATCAAAAAAGTGCTGCAATGTCATCAGAAATAGCAGCGCGCTTGTACCTTTCAATGAGCAAGAAATCTAGCACCGGCTGAGCGTCTACGTTTTACAAAGGTTATTGATCTAAAATCGCTATGCGGGTAACAACCTTTTAAACCTCCCTTTCTCGAACGTTGCTATCTTTGTGCCTTTTAAACCTCTGAGTAGCTCTAAAAGAACGCTGCTTTCATTTGGCCACAGGTTTTTTTGCCATTTTAATGCGGCCGATGGCAGTTAATACGAAACTCCGCTGGCACTTTCATATGCTTTCTTATGCATTTTTGATGTTTGCATCACTATCTAGTGAACTAGCTTATAGTGTGAATTTGAAGAGGTGGTCCATCAATCAGACACTTCTAAACTATGTAAGATTTCTTACCTTGTCAAGGCGTCACCAGAAATGATGCAAAAAAAAAACTCGTGAAATAAGTATATTTCTTCCTAACAAGCCAAAATATGTTGCTTTTTTTTTTCGGTTACCTTATGCTAGAATTAACCAGTGGAAGCTGGTTAAAAATATTTTCATATAGGGATGAAGCATTTCATATGGACGATGAGGTATTTCGATTAAGAGCCAATCGGCATAACGGGCTGTTTCACTGCACATAGTGAGCTTACTGCACAGTGCCGATAGCAGCGTATCCGGAAGTAACATGTATGTCCTGGGATATTTCCTGGCTGACATATAGGCATTTTGACTACACGTATTTACTTTATATTAAATATACTTTATATATATATTAGTTCTTATATTAGTTCAAAAACTCGAATAAATTGATATCCAAAATTATTGAAGAATAATTATGTATTTATTTTTTCACCTCCGTTAATAAACAATTAACCATTACTTCAAACAAATTTTGTATTTATCTGGGTTTCTTTCAATCGAAGAACAACAAGTATGCAACTTTTGTTATTTATTGAGTAGTTTACTTGGAGCGCTTGGATTACAAATGTGCTTCTCAAAAAGTCAACCATTTCTTCGATCTTTGGTGTTGTTTAGACAGCAACGCCTCCTAAATTGATATGCCTAGGAAACTCGTTTTATGAGGTAAGCCATTTTTAAAAGACATAATCTAACCCAGTAAAAACATACATTTTAATACATAAAGGATGTAAAAAAAGCGCAAAGATTAACAAAATACTTCCTAGCCAAATATGATTAAACTGTATGAGCATATGCCCGAGGATTGGCCAGAAATATGTAATGTGATAGGATCGCATTTACAAGGAGACCGTTTGAGCTAAATACAACGGAAGGTTATAACTAGTTGCCATATTATTTCTGCTAAGAGTTTTTTCGCCCTGTTGGAAAGTCTGACAGATTTAAGCTATATTTTCATGTAGTAACACAGTAATTGGTTTGATTGATGTAGCTGCCCGGCCGGTATGAGCCGTCCTACAGTTCGAAGTTGACTCACATACACACACATACATATGGCTCTGGACAAGGACGATGAATAAGACTAGAGTATCATAGGAGATCATCAATGAAACAAAAGTCTACGGGAGAATGAGCCGTCTAAGTCAGCGCTGTTTTTTCTGTCACACAATCTATGGTTTAGATTCTACTAGCAAGGAGATATTTCTAATCTTAACCATCTGAATTCGACGGTTCTCGTCTCAAAAAGAAGTACGTAGAATGGAACTGAGAGTTCAATTGAAGTCTCAGTTCAGAAAAATTCATTTTTACAGCAATATTCAACGTGCCCACGACGCCTCCAGATGCAAGAATCCACTTTTAGTAAGAGTTTAGTGAACTCTACTAACTAGAATCAGTGGCGTAAGCGTTGATAACTAAGCCGCTACGAATAGACCAAAGTTAAAGCCGGTTCGTGGAGTTCATCGTTTCATCAAACTCTCGTGGCATTTTTAACATAAAGTCGGGAGGCGTTCTTGAGTCTTTTTGTTTTGCTACTGTATATTTAACTATGCTGTAATCTTAATCTTAACTGAGCAAATGTCGCGTCATTTAGGAGGAGATGGATGACTACGTTTTTTGCTGATTTTTTTCCAGAGGCCCCCAATTGAGGGAATGAACAAAGGCACATAGTTTACGAATTGCGCTGTCTAGAAAGAAAGTGGACATTGGAAATCTACTGGAAGCACTGTCGTATGATTCATCTAATGATCCTCGATGCTTATCCAGGTAACTAGCTACGGCATCTCGATAAAAGAGGTCGCACACAAGGAATCCTCTCAGAAAAATCGATAGGCATCACTAGCATAAAAAATTACATATTTAATTTTTATACTCAATAATGGTATACGTGTTGCCTTTGGATCATTGTAACTGCTTCAATATCTACGTCAAATGTTTTGGCCACTTCCAACTCACCTTCATTTAGCTATACCTAAAAGTTAATTCACGCACGGACAGGCTGTCGCTGCTCTTGTTGGAAGCAGTAGCGGCAACGGAGATAGCGACAGCTAGCGAAACCGATGGCCTTGCAAACATAACGCTGGCGAATATCAATAGGATAATTATTACCCCCGCAAACCACAAGCTTCGTATATAAGTATTCCTTTGCTATATAAAGAGACAGAGCTGAAGTTCCTTGTCGTTAATATCAGTGGCATAATGTGTCGGTTCGCTTTCCCTCGTGGACGCTTGCATCTGTTGTAACCCTGTTAAATATATGGAGTGGAATATTGTTTTCAATCTTTTTGGTTGTTCAGTTTCTATACCTCTGTCGACTATTAAAACATTAGGATTCTTCAGCTTAAACAATGTGAGCGGTTTATACAACTAACTATGAGATAAAATATCATCTAATAGCACATCTGATAAGCTACTGTCCATCCAGCAAAGAAGACATTAGCATATTCTTTTCTCTACGCTACGTGTTATACATACGTCAGTTTTCTTCATACGAAAAAAAGAGAATCAAACAATGAACGACACATTCTAGAGCAAGACGTTTAGATGTTTATTACCTTTCTTATTTTTCTACGATGGGGGATTCAAATTTAACGGTTTTGAAATTTTTTCCTTAACATTTAGTTATTGTTTACATCTGAGTTCGTCCTATAATTTGAGATCCTCTAGTATCGCCACTTAGCGGTCTTGTTTCTTCTGCTATTTGTTTGGAAAACTACAGCACCAGCAAACTTAACTCTCCCGTTTGTTCCTCTCTCCAAGGAGAATTTCTCTTCGAGGGAACTCTAACGATCTCACCCCATTTAAGCAAATCCTTTACTCAGACATTGCCTACTTATAAGCACCACACGTTCTGTGCCGGCAGCAGTGTTCGAAACAGCTAAAAAGCCAGAGCAAACAGATGCGAGAAAAACACCGCCAGAAGCCAAACAAGATAAGCAGAGAATCTCATTGTCGCTTAGTCAATAGTCTGCTGTAGTAACTTCAGGTGATCTCGAGAATAATGTCAGCACCACAAACGCCATAAAGCTTACGCATAGATAGAATTTGTCACGAGACACTGACAGTCCAGTCGCGCACATGTGTCTTTCCTTCTCTCGACGTATTTCGTCAAACGAACGACAGAAACCGACCGAACAAACAATAAACAAAGTAGAGTGGTTATTGTTTTTTGCGAGGTATTACTAAATTGGGACTGGTGACATTTGTTTTACTTGTTGGCCTGCGAGTAAATCGACCGGCCATTTAGTCACTCACTTTGGTCATATGCTTTTGAGGATCCGACGAGGGCATCTTACATATGACATACATTGATGTTTGGCGTTACATCCGTTATTATATATATGGATTACGGTTACAGTGACTTCACGTCACTCGGGCTGTTTACGCTCCGTCCATCGCTGCTTCCGCAGACGCAGTGGCAACCAATAGACCACCTACGACTACTAGTTATGCAACTGCTTTGTGAATAGTGTAGCAACAGAATAGGCGGCAGCGGATACTGATACCTAAATTACAATAAATGGCAAAAGCGGTGGTTGACGCCATCGTTACCGCAGGCACGGTCACTAGGCGTCAGCTTGCGATGCTTGCCATTAAATGAGGCCTAAAAGCGTACCTGGCAGCAGTGACATTCGAAGGGGGCAAGGAGCAGCATTGCTGCTGGTTGCTACTAATAAAGGCCAGATGGAAGGGCTTCTGTATATATCGACCACATAGAACCTACTGGTACGTGCTATCGGCCCAGCAGAGCTCTGAGTTCTTATCTCAACCCAAGTTGTACTTACACATTGTCTCATGCCTGCTAGATGTGTAAACAGCTTTACATATTATAAAGGGATATTCAAGACAGTACCTTGTGCAACTGACACTAACGGAAACTCACTGCTGACGACGACGACAACGACGTCACACGCAGAAACACGTTATCGATCCTCTAACTGTTTGCGTTTTTATTTGGTTTGTCACGAACGGCTGTGGCTACCATCACACAAAACAAAACTCTTTGCAAATACCACAGATTTAGCCACTTGCGGTCTTCCTTATTTTTTCTATTACTGTTTTTGAAACTGGGTAGCGACGTGTTACGCACGGTTACCTCAGCCCTCAATATAAGGAAAGACTATGTTCTGGAACGGACAGGGCCCGCCGCTTCACTTTGAGAAGGCTTTTGCTACCCACGACAACATTGCGATGCTGCTACTAGCAGCACAAGGCAGGTGGCGGCTGACACGATGACCAACAACTACTGCTTCGAATTTTTGCCACTGCAGTCAGCACAGCGATCAGCACTGAATCAAACAGGCGGCACCAATAGTAACAGGGCTCACAGTCACACGGCAAACGATGCTGGTGATGATGACGATGATGCCAATGCTACTGCTTCTTCTTCTGCTGCCACCGTTGTATGTGGTCGATGGCAGATGAATCTTTCGTTGTTTTAGGGAGATTGTTATTCGTTGTTAAGGACCAGTTTTAGCTGCAGTCTCAGCAGCAGCAGTAGATCGCACAGCTGCTACTAATGTCGTACGGACAAAATGCTAACACGCTTGACGGCGTTAACGACACGGATGGCAATGGTCAATCTGCACTGACAACAATCACTGTACGGAACTGTACCGCAACTGCTGCAATGTAATACATTAACCGCAAATGAGCACCAGCACGAAATGGACAATATGGCATTGAGCTGGCCAAGTTAGCTGTATTCCATTAACGAACAATGATGCACTGCCAGGAAAACGATCGGCACGATCGTCACTCATTCAGTCACTATATATTCAGCGTTGGCAGGCCTGGCAGCAACAGAAACAGCAGTATACGGTATTTGTCCGAAACAATAGCGACAACACGACACAGCTGTTGTCAACTAGCCATCTCAACGGCTAAACAGCAGCAATTACTGGTAGCAACAGCACAGTGACAGGGCTGTAGGCACAGCAGAACGGAGAGCGCAGTGCTAGTGATGGTTGGAGCGGCAACGGCAACAGCAGCCGTAGTGAAGAGAACAAACACAACCAGACGTCGTAGAATGGATTATTGGAGCATTAGGAGAGGCCACAGCACTAGTAAACGATTTACCCAGTTGGTAATCGGTGGGGGCCGTCACTGGAGCCAGTGATGGTTAGAGGTTAGGGTCGAAGTTAACCGAGTCGTGTGCCATTGTATGTAGTGGCTAGCAGGAATTCACCTTCGAACACATCCACTTAATTCTGCAGCCGTTAGATCCAGTCGATTCGCTTACACTGTCTATTGCTTGTTTGTTGCCCCATCTGACACATCTCCTTTTTTTATCCGATGGTGCTGCAGCCGCACAATCAGCAGACGAAAAAGAAAAAGCTCTACGTGACAGGTGTCTGCTAAACACATACAAACATTTGAATGTGTTAAGATTTGTCGTCGGACCAGTCTGCAGACGCACGGAGGTTGGGGAAACTCTTTTATAGAGAGTCATGTTAATGAATTTAGGTTCTATGTTTCAAAAACGAATTACACGTACGGCTTCACAGCAGAAACTAATTTACAGGCTGGCAAAGCAATACATCTATTTTATTCCTTTAATTGCATTTAGGGGTTCAATTTTGGGATAAAGAGCACCGGAGAGTGGAGATTCTGACAATGCGCAATTTCAAATATATTTTAAACTGTAATTATAATTTCACTGTATCTATAATCAACCTTTACTTCCAAAGTAAACAGTTTGCATTTATTAGAGCGCGTCTTTTTTCAGCTGTATTTTTCGACAACTAAAACATCAGAAATCAAAGGAAAAAAATGTAAACTCAAGTATTTGGCAAGCGCATTATTTCAGCAACCAATCAATTTTTAGGATCGTTCGTTAGGTTCCTTTATTAAAAAATTTAGTAAAGAGTTCAGAGATGCAAACACGGCGTATATACTAAAATCCATACCTACTATTCGGCTGAATTTCATCTTGTTTTACTTATGTATTCACAGCCGAAGACTACATTATTGCACAATACCTCATAATAGTATTTTTAATTATTCTGATATATATATATATACTTTATATTTTAATTATACTGTTAGTGGTGATTAAATATTGTGCACAGATTTCTAGTGAAGTTTGTTTATATACTTAAGAAATATCTTTAACTCGAGGATACGTAATTAAAGATTCCTATTCAAATATTATATTATGCTTAATTTGTTAATGACTGAAGATAATATCCAGTTTTGGTATCTTTCAGCTAGCTAAGATTCCTTATGATGCAGAGAAAAACTAGTTTTTCGAATTAAGCAACAATTCTTACTTTACTCATTGACACAACTTGTAATCTGTATTTACAACAAAGCAATCTTTGAATGCCTACCTTTCTTATTTCCGCATAGACGTTTTAACTACCTTACGTTAGTTTGTATCTGTCCTATTGTAAATGAAAGAGAAAAGCTAACGTATTAAATGTGTATTCGCACTACGCCGAACTTTTGATTTACTTGTGACTGCTTAAACTAATTGTAGTTGCGTTGGATATTCTAGAAGAAAAGGCACGACAGGTACCAGAGACTGGCAAAAAACGCTGATGCCAGCAAAAAACCGTTACCAGTGTTACAAACATGTTATTACCATCATGCACACTTGGACTTTTACTCGAACTAACGTAGCTTAAAAGGTTATTGAAATGTAATGTCAGAGGACGGAGACAATACACATTGTTCTAAGAATATTTCACTCAAGAGGTTTAAATATTCGAACAATTTCTTTGCTCTATTTGCCTCTAGGCATCTGCTAAGCTCTCTAGTATGCTTGCAACGGATTACACGAAATAATATGTCGCACCTTGTTCTATGTTGTTTAGTTTATTTAATTTTTCTTGACGTGGCCGCAACTAATCACCAATTTATTGTTTTTTTTTTACAATGCCGGTGCTTACTGAGCACAGTTCTTTTCAATTATCCATGAACCATCATCTGCGGTTACCATTTCATCACCTGTTCGACTACGAAGTACTATATTCACAGGATATTCAAAACCAAAAAAGGTCTCTCAATTTATACAATAAGCGTCATTCTTATATCAATGCACACTCTTTCCTAGTAACTTAGACAGTCGACTATACTGAATCAAGTGGCATCGGTTGAACTATGACACTTTCTCTATTCTTTGTATTAATCGTCTCGATCATGGCGATTAGCTTCTGGCACTCGTCCTGTATTGAATGTAATCGATCAATTTGATGCGTCAACTCTTCCAGCTTTAACCAAACAACATCGTCCCATTCACGTCTTTTCTGGAGGACCCGAATCATTACTTCAATCAAGTCGAGAAGAACCTGAAATAGTCGAAATCAAACAAATAAAAAATCGATTAGTATTGGCCCTACCAAATATTCTAATGCTCATTATGCTCATGTAAAATGCTAGGTACGAGGCCAAACAATATTTTTACGGCTTTTATTTAGTAAGCAGCTGCCTTTGGAAGCTGATTGTTGTGTATATTTTTACTTAAATTAATGTCATAAACAGTAGAAGATTCTTTAGGAGTGCTATTTTGAGATAGCGACGAGAAAACACTTAATGAATAAAAAAATAAACCAAAGCACACTAAGCAACAAAATTATATATATATATATATCAAATACCTCCGAAACCCATTCATTTTGGTCATTTGGTGTTTAAACTTACATTTTCATATCTAGGTAGTGTGACGTATTTACAAATAAAATCTAGAATGGCATTCTGATGTTTTTCGGCGAGCTTTTCTAGAGATTGGTCAAGCATACGCCTCCGTGCAATCTCATCGCAGGTGGCTACGAAAACTTCCGGCCGATTGCATTGTGTTGCTTGTGCGAATGCAGTCTTCAGCGCCGTCGTAAACTCGAATCGCCTTAGCTGATTTTGTAGTTTGCTTGCCTGTGTAAAATGTTTTGTGTCTAGGACAATATCATCGCTATGGGGTACAAATATCGCTTTCCGGACATTTTTTAAATCGTTTTCCGGTCTTGTTTCACCATTCGAAGTTCGAACGTCTTTCCGCCGGTGTATCGTCACCAAACCTGTTTCGGAGCCCACAACAAATACTGACGCATCTTGCGCCATAGCCATGCAGAGAATCGGTGATGGATATGAAACTGAGTGAACAATCTGGTAGTTTTGTATGTCATAAATTTTCACGTGACGGTCAAGTGACCCACTCAATAATTTATCTCCAGACGATGACACACCTGAAAATGGAACAGACTCTTATATTCCTTTGATATTTTCACACTTGAAAAGAGACTATTATTATTATATACTATTCATAACTGACGAGAACTGCAGAGTTTCTGATGCGCGTGGAATAATTGCGAAAGATAGGATAAGGACGTAATCTAATGCCATAATTAATCATAAACTGGTACTTGAAAGCATTATGTGAAAACATTTTTTAACCATGAACTAGAATACACTCTGTTTGACCTCTTCATTTTATCGAGGTTGAGGTTAAATTGAGAAGTAAAACGCGAATGAAAATGAGTACAAAACATTTCATTTTCTAATACTGACTGAGGCAAGTAATGGCTTTATGGTGCTGACAAAGCTGGGTTAGCTTTCTTCCAGAAGCAGCATCCCACACTTTAATAAGATTGCCTCCAGCTGTGAAGAATATGCTTCCTGAGGGTAACATTTCAACGGCATCGATAGGCGCTCCGTGGTCGATAAGTAGGGCCGGTTCGCCGGTTCGGACGTCCACAAGAGCAGCGCTGTGATCATAGCTGGCAGTTAAGAGTAGATTCGTTGAACCGGGAGCTATTTTGCCACAACGAACGTAGTCTTTATGATGCTTCATCGATAAAATCTGTAACAGATGACGAATGAAATCATGAACTGCTACCTTCGTTCATTATGTGTTCAGGTAGACGTAAGACCAATTTGAACAAAACGTACTACAGAGACACTTTTAAAGCAGTAAAAAAAAAATAGAACTAATATGGCGGAACATAGCTTTAAACTTTATTTCACATAATGAAGGTACGGCATCTTTTTTATAATGTCATTGTTTGTCATAAGATAGGTGCACGCACCTGGGTTTGTTGGGGAATGTCCCATATTCCGACCGTGGTATCATCCGAGAAGCTGACAATGTGCCGACCTTGATTGGCAAACGCCACCCTCCGCGTGGGGCGTTTGTGGCCCACAAACGTACGAAGAAGTGCTTTTGTCTTAATGTCGAATAGCTTGACTGTGCCTTCATCACTACCAGCAGCAAGCAATTTATTATCCCCCCGAAAAGTTGCTCCAAACGCGTTTAACTATCGCATAGAACAGCAACGATACAACAATGGAATGTTGCATGTTGTATTGACATATGCAAACAGTAATTAATAGTAGCCCATCATTAGTATCGTAACAATTATAAAGATAACAGTCGTTAAAATCTGCTTATGACCGCGCAGTCAGTTGTGGATACGTCATAGGTGGAAAGCGATATGGGCCTTATTAAAAAAATTAAATAATTTGAAAAAAAAGATCACCTTTGAAAGCACACTTGCGTAGCTAGCTATCGTGCAATATTTGCTGCTTCGCACAGAAGGGATGTCCCTTTGTGTATGTTTCTAAGTTGTTCACTGATCTGTCAGAAAATTTGTTTGAATCGTTTCCATCTTCCAACCGTTTTCTGTCATCTCTTTTCTTAATATTTGTATTAGTATTTCGTCAACGATCATATAACTGGTGCGAAATATTTCAGTAGAACTTCCAATTTCCTATTTAACTTTAATCTTGTTTCAAGTGTGTATTATGAATTTAGATCTTCGATTAATATTATTCGCTAGAAGTTAACACTGATAATGAACCCACCTTAAATTTCGTTAGTCGACAAGTTACATCTCTACTAGCCGGGTTATATATCTGGATGCGATTCGATGCAGAGATAGCGAATTGGAATGGTTCTTCAGGGGCAATATCTACGTGCTGGATAAGACCTGAATCCTTGACGGTTACCGGAAGCGCATATTGTTTCCAACTGAGTTGCTCCTGAGTAAGAAATGAGGACTTTTTTGGCAATGGTTCGGCTTCTACAGGTTTAAAGGCGGACATAGTTACTGGTAGTTTCTGTAACAGCTGAAGCTTCCGTCTCAACCGCTCTAGTTCTCATAGGCTTGTTTCTACGTGCCGGACTCGAATAGAGAAATGCCACTTTCGTAAAATTCCGAATGAGAAGAACACTTATGGTCACTCGCATAGGAACAGTATTAACGGCAACACGCGACAAAGCATGACTCCGACGTTTAATGGAGAGGACGGATTCGTTTGTTGACAATGGTTAGCTCTTCACGAATGGCCGACCAAGTGGCATATTCCGTGCCTCCCACCCAAGAAATCATCACTGTTAGGTCACTGTTTCGGATTCGCTTTTAATACAGCGAAAAAAGAAGACGACATACATTAAGAACACACACAGAAAACTGCCTTGCTTATTGGACAGGATGGCGCGCTTTTCTCGAGTGCCATTCAAATAAACCGCTTTTCCGTTATTTAAGGTTGTCATCGGTACACGATAACAAATTTTAGTTCGTTCTGAGCAGGATGACACAAGAAAGAACCTTGCCTACCCTGAATGTGTCCAGGACGGCCGGCGAAATTAAGTGCAATTTGAGCGCCAAAGGGACAATCCTCGTCTCGAGCCGGTTTGCGTCAAATCGGGTGGCCTACACACCGCTCTTTTTCAAAAAGACGTTTCGCACCCTTCTCTAATAATCTGTCAAGTCGTTGCAGTTGTCATATATCGTCGCACAAAATGACTGCGGCCGAGGCCAACGTTGTCGTGCAGGAAAAAGAGGGTGAGAAAAAAGATGTCCAAAACACTGAAGCGTCCGAAAATCAGAAATCCGTCACCGGGTGAGTGAGACTGCGGCATTGGTTTTAGTTCTTTCGAAATTCCTTGTTTAAAGATAACCTTTTTTCCTATAATCGGCATACTATTAGACCTTGTTTAAGTTCTGGGTAAATCTCAACTTCAAATCAAAGAATTTTGTCATCTGCGGTTTTAAGGATGAGGTTGTCGCTGCTATCTCATTCAGCGCAAAACCGGCGCCGAAGGACGATATTTGGTCGGAGTAAATGGGGGTTATCGAATTGTGACTTTGAAACTTAGTTGCATTTTTTTTTTTATGTAGACGCTTAATGTTATACAAACTAAGAATATCAATAAAAATAATTTGGATACAGCAATTTAGTAATATACATAGAAATCTATGCTGTGTAGAGCTTCTATCAGAGTATGATACTCAAATTAGAACTCTTTCTCAGACTTTGTTCCTAAAACTGTGTCTGGTATTTCAACAATTTTATAATTCAACAGTTATTATTGCATGTGCTAAAAATGTCTTTTTTTATGGTCATGTGTGTTCAATATAAGTACCACTCACCGCAATTACAGTTTCAATTCGGGACGTAAACCATTTACTAATTATGCTCAAAATATTCCTTCTTTAATCATTGTTTAATCATTACCATACATAAAACAATATTGGTAGGTGTCAGCTCGCTAAAGTGTCGCTCAAATACGCTAGAAATAACATATTCTAGTGGAATTAAATTTTGGGCCAACAGAAGGCTAAATGTCCGAACCATGCATAGGTTCTAGACGGCCAAGATACACATAAGGTGCAAAATTGAGCTTAAAGGCTTAAAAAGGCTAACTGTTGGAGCTCATGTGAAGGCGATATTTTTTTCCAAATTAGCTTTAATTTTCCCTATTAAAAAAAAAACAAACATATCAAAAATTCTTGAAACTCTTTAGGTTCCATTGTTCCAGGTCCTCGTGATAGCTTAGTGGGTAACGTAAAGACACGTTGTAGTCAAGGTTCGAACCCTGGCATATAGACAGACTTCGGTTCGGCTAACGGCGATACCTGGTGTAAAACTCGAAACATAGAGGTTTTTTTTTATAGAAATCCTACTTGTTTTTTCAGAAGCCGCATATAAATTGACAATGTAGACTGTCGAGTTCGAGTCAAAAAATAGTTTTTAATTTTCGGGGGGTTCGTCCAGGGCGAAGAGATTCGAAAATTGCTGACCATTTTCTGTCATGAATAGAACATCGGCTAAACACATGCTCGCTACGACAAACAGCACGACGCGGTTTGTTCCAACTTAGGTATCTTACTTAGTATAATTATTTAGGAGGTAAGTGTCGTGGCTCTAATGGGTAGACTTATTTTGGTACGCACCTTGCAACTATATCAATGAGCTTTCCGTTCTAGTGTGCCTAAAACATTCATAAACTGTATATATAGAGAACAATACAGAATTACCACTGGAAATTATTTCTGGTTTCGAGGGATTTGGTTACCATGTGAGCTTCAAGACCATTGCTATAAGCGTACTTGTAAACAAAATCTTAATCACGGGCTCAGTGCCATCCAGAAAATCAGTTAGCCTAAGCGAAATATGCACTCATCGTTTTCCTTCATGATTATATTTATATAAAGTGGTCATCACATAAAAAGTGAAGGGTGTCGAGAATTGCTACATTTCACCTGTCAAAATCATTTCGCTTAAAGATTCAATGCAATGGACGATTAAAAGAGATACAGTAGTATATAACTGATTCGTTCTACTTGACATACAATATTGTTTTACTCTAAGGAATGGACCAATTAAACATTGGATGTTGGCTTACTCATTCATTGATCTGATTTCTGGTCGGCATAGATGACACTGCTATGTTAAACATCTACAATGTGATTATCTGTCTAGTTTCAAAAACAAATGCGATGCTTGCCACCATCTTTTTAATATCATCAAAACGCATGTAATTAGCGAGTGCTTTTTCACGTGTGTAATCTTTGAAATTGACTATTATTGCTAAAATGTATCAGTGAATACTCTCCTTTGGCAATTATAGAAGGTTTTTGAAGGTGCTACTCAGACGTTCAGTTTAGATACGGTTTCGAAAAAAAAATTATCTTGGCGATAAAGACTTAATTCATTCTAGCGCAATCGCATTTCGCATGTGTGAGATGTTACTGTTCTACAGGTTATGGACTGCTTGTTTTTTGGTTAACTTTGAAACCTTATACACCTGTTTCATATTAGGCTGAATGTTAGATTAAGCATATTTCTAAAAATGGGTCAGCTGGCGGTAAAGTTTCCGGCTCTTTAAGGTCGTGTGGTAGTGTATTTCAAATGTTCTATTTACTATTACAGAGCCGAGGCCGGCGATAATCATGAGATTAGTGACAATAAGTCTAAAAAACAGGCAAAAGACTCCGACCCCGCTGAGAAAGACGGTAAAGAACCAACGGCAGAATCTCCAGCTACGGATGACGCCAAGGATTGTGCTACAACAACACCAAGAACAGAGTAAATTCTGTTTTTTTGATTTTCTTTCTTTATTATATATATATTTTTAATTATGGTTGTGGTCTGTTTCTGGATAGTCGTGAGTGTCGATAGTATTTTGCGCATGCTATACGATCTTATGGCCTCGTAAGCTATATTTGTATATTCTAACACGTAACTTCTTGGTATTGTTTTAGCAAGTCGCCGGTTGATGAAACTGCCCCAGAGAAAAAAACGGAAGATAAAACGGAAACTTCAAGCGAAAGCAAGACCGAAACTAAAGAGTATGTTCATTTCAAATACATTTATTTGTTACTTCGAAACGTATTTATGCCACAGAAGCTTATTTTTGGGTAGGAATAGTACGCTCTAACAGGTTGTTATTATGTTATCAGTAGCTAACAAGCCTCTCTAGGAGCAAATGACATTCGTGAATAAAATGGAGGCAGAAGATAAGACGATGTGTCGCTTCAGCAGCCGAAATCTAAATTCAACGTAACTTGTTTTTATATTTTTTTTTGTTTTACAGGTCAACAGATCCGGCAGTGGAAGCAAAGCTGTGTTTAATTCAGGGGAAGCGAAATATGCTTGTGCAGGATTATGCTATGGCTGTTGAATCACTGCAGAGAGCATGCGAACTCCTGGCAGCGAAATTCGGTGACGATGCGTCCCAGTGTGCCGAAGCATTACACTATTACGGGAAAGCCCTTCTTGAGTTACACCGTAAAGAATCCGATGCACTCAATGACATGGGAAATCAAGAAGCTACCGAAGATGACTCAAGTGACGAAAATGAGGGCGAGGAGGAAGAAGAAAAGGAAACCGAAGACAAAAAGGAGGAAAAGGTTTGTCTTGCTTGCAAAAAAAACAGCAGAAATGCAACCCTCACCGGCTATTATAGTTTATTAACGGCTTTTAATGGGGACTGCCGAGTCGAAAATGTTAGCTTTTTTATATACCATCAGTTGTATTACTCTTCTGCTGTTTCCAGGAGAGGGATGGCTCGAGTGGAGAAGGAAAGACCAACAATGATGATGCTGCTGGACAGGTGATTAAAGAAGAAGGGCAGGAAGAGGAGGACCTCGAAGAGAGCGATCCAAACACTGCTGATAAGGAAGTCCAAGAAGCGCCCGATGATGATGAGGATATCAGTAACCTACAGATCGCCTTTGAAGTTCTTGAACTTGCAAAGAAAATTTATAAAAGGTAGAACTGATTATTGAAAATACGTTTTAAAATAGTAAGAAACGATATGAGAGATTATTTAAACGTTGGCTTCAGTAAATCTCATTGTAGGTACCATGAATTACTAGTGTACTCATGAACGTTCAAACGGAAGTTCATCTTTGTTTTTTTCTGAAAATGGCTATCGGTAAAATTTTGCATGGTTCGTGCATAAGAACGTATAATCTTTAAAGCCCATATAAGTCCTCTTTTTGACCAAGGTTTCTTATATGCGTAGCGATTTATTCAATTATGGCTGATACATGCCTCACGCGCGAGGCATATCTCTGTACAACGTAACATTTAGTGATCTAAAATGATGATAATAAATTAAGGTTATGCCTTTCTTTCGGTAGTTCTAAGGTTCAAGCTGATTCACGAATCGTTTCGAGATATTCTTTAAATAATGCACATGTGTTGCATTTGACTTTTACAGGGATGCCGAGAAAGATCCTCAGTTATATCTTAAGGCTGCTGACTGCTTGCTGTCCTTAGGAGAAATTAATTTAGAATCCGATACCTATGATCGAGCCATTGACGATTTTGAGGGTTGCTTGCGAATTCAACAGGAAATGTTACCGCGGGATGCGCGAGCTCTGGCCGAAACCAATTATCAGCTTGGACTAACCTACTCTTTCGTTAATAAGTATGAACAAAGTGCCGCGTATTTTGGTGATGCCCTTCAGGTAGGCAATACTATTCCGATATGTTTTATGAAACGCATAATAGGATCTAGGTTATGGTTTCATGCATAGTAGCGGCTTTACCGGGTCTTTTGGTATATGCTTAATGTAAACAGATAAATAGTTCTCCATAATTTAAAATTATTATCCCAGACTTAAATGTAAACACTTATGATCTTAATTCTGAGTGCAAGGAACCTGTATAGCGAGAATCATCGCGATTTTAACCGCATGACACCTCACAATTTCAATGGTAGAGTATATCTGATCCAGTTTTGGATTTTTATTAACGTGCTTTTATACCCCACAGATACTGGAGCTCAAAGTATCAAATTTGAAAAAAAGTATTGATGATGAGAAAACAAAGGGGAAGCTCAGCTCATGTGAGGAAGACGTAATAAAGCGCGCTGAGCAAGAGATCGATGAGATCCAACAACTTTTGCCCGAGATAGTGGCTAAAATGGAGGATGCTAAAGAAATGCAGAAAGATAATGTACAGAGTGACAAGGAAAAAATTATCGGTGAAATGATGAACCGCCTTCCCGAAGCCAGTCCTGTTAAAAAAGTAAGTAACCAAATGCAGGGAAAGAATTTACTCGTGAATTGAAATAAATTTCTCACCGGTAGAGCATGTGATAATGATATGCGAGATCCTTGTAACTAGATTATAACTTCTTCGTAGAACGCAACGCATTGTCTCGTTCCGAAACCTTACGCGTGCGTATTTCTGCTTGTAATACTAAAAACCAAACGTAAAAACACACACACACACACAGTTTCACTGGAACAGCTATTTAGCACGTCGGAGTGCATTAGAATGTGTGCATGATGTTGGGCCATTCTGTTTTTACGAACTAACGTTGTCACTTGTCCAGTGCGTGCAAATATACAGCATATCAACGGAGTGCGCGAAAAGTAACTTCCGGTTTCCTTATCCATTGCTTTTTAGGAGACCAAAGTGAATGTTATTAGTTCGAGTTTGATCAAGAAAAAGCGGCCTGCGGACGAAGCTATAGACGCGACCGCGTCATTCTCAGGTGACCAGGCCGAAAAAAAATTTAAAACGAATTAAAATTGTTGGCTGCTATTGGAATGCGACTACTATCCGAATCAACAGTGTAGGAAATGGGCAACAGCATGTATATCGAAAACGGGAAATATGTCTAAATAGGCGACAAGACAAATGAATGTAGCCAGCGGTTGTACATATTGGGCACATTCTGTTTCACACAATAAGGCTGAAAAATAGTAATGATTATTATGAAAACAATAAATTGTAACCTCAGTTGACTTGTATGCTGTATGTAATTTTGACATGTTTTATATTATAATAAAAAAAAAAGTAAATCAATCCACCGTGTTCAAAGGTAATGAAATATGCATTTTTTCTGCATGTATAATAGAAATTAACTGAATATACGGGCCTTTGTGTAAACACATCGACTCTCGTAGGTCGCTTGTTTCACTTATTCACATTTCCAGATTTTATATTTTCAATATTATCATATATATTTTCATCACATGAATCAGAAGAAATTATCATAATACGTTTGAAAAGAGAATCATCAATAGTCTACCCTATATAGACGAACGAGTCACATGTTGACTAATTCACCAAATAAATGTTTGTCAGCTTTTTTGTTTTACAATTGAATGACCACCTGTCATTTATGTACATGTGCTCAGCTGTTAAACTCCTAATCCCAACCTTTGCGATTTAGATTTTTGCCTTGAAATCATATTTGTACGCGTTTATATGTCGCTTGGATAATTCACCAGATGTTCAGTGTCCAGTGTGAGTCTACAGTTACGGAAGTAGTTTGGAGCTGTCTTGCTAATGAGGAGCAATTATTATTTATGTTGCTTAGTGGCTCGATGTCTTCACGGTCGTAGGGTGCAGATTGATAATTAACTCCAGCTGTCAAATTCAAAATATAGCATTTTCAGTATATAACCTCAAGAGATTGCTCGTGAACATCAGTGCATTTCGGCTTCCTGACTGAGAATTGTCCAGTTTGATAGAAAGATGTACGACTGGAACATGCTAGTTCACATTACGGAGTTTTTCTCCATTGGAACCTGTTGTGCAGACAGTTCCTTATTGAGTGTCAGGTGATACCTTTGCGTTCGAGGTTTCTGTTTTCCTTGGTGAGGTAAGGTAACACAATGGGTTAGTCACGAAAGTTAGTGACAACTAAGCTTCGGAACTTCAATCTGCATAAGCCAGATTCTCCGTACGAGTACATGAGTCAGACTACGGAAAGCGCGTCAGGCAAGGCATCAGATAAGCGATGAAAATTTGCGAGGACACGTGAAAAAAACGTGCTCTCAAGATACAAAGGCTCTTGCGAGGAGCACGAGCGATTAGATTACATTTTAGAATGAACGCGAATTGTGGATTATTTAGTTTTTACGCAATTCAGTACTCGATTTTTTTCAAATTACAAAACATATGGTTTTACGCCTGAGCTGTTTTCGTTCGTAAGTCCTTTGGTTTATAACTGTTGAGTGGCAAGCAATATGACTGCGTTTATGAACGCAGAGCTTGCTTTCCTCATACATCTTCGGTTGCTTCGGATATATTACAGATTAATTCTATATATTTATATATATAAACAAATATATATAAAGGTTATATTCGAAATTCCACTTGGTATAGCTTAATAAGTTATAAGCTACACCACGTGGAATTTACAGACAAATGCGAAGACATAACTTAAAATACAGACTAGTTCTTATTTAGAATTTCCTAATTATTTGAAAAATATTACTGTAAGATTAGTTATTTTTCCCTGCGATTTAGGCTAACTAGTATTTTTCTATCACTGATAGTCCATTATTTAAGTTACATAATTGTTATGGTGAAAAGTTTTACTACCAGTGATTCAAAGAGCTATATATCCAACGAAACTCTAGCGGAGAATAGCATTTTTTTGGCCCATTCACATTCAATACTTGTTAATTTACAACTTAAGTTTACATGGCCCTTAACAATGCCTCGTTTTGCAAGCTGGCTTGGATTGGAGTGCCCCAGAACGCCGTGGCGATGCTGAGGGAGTTTTTTCAATGAAGCGAACTGACTTAGTTTTGTTGTTACCTGACATAAACGAGCGCTTCACAAACGAATCTGATATTGCCACATACTTATATTTAGTCATAAATTAATATTACAGTTTATTTGTAAGATGTGAATTAAATTGTTTTGGATTACGGAATTGACGAGCTTAACCCTGAGTAAACCACAAATGGGCTATAAATTGAGAATCTAAATCTCCCTCTGTCCTAAATAACGACTAATTAGAGATACCCGATGGTAACCCGTGTTTTTGTACGCCGCTAATGTCGTTTTGTTCACCAACAAAACGATGCTATTGTGGTCGTCGACCTTGGTGTATTTTAAGAGGGCTGTCAAAAAATTTGGGCTCAACGAGAACTTGCGAGGTATCGAATCAATGAAATAACGCTGCTCGGGTCCGCTAGCTACGATAGGCTCATTTAGAACCGGCTGTAGGGAAATCCAATACGTAACTAACTTTATTTACTTAGTAATTGTGTTAACACTAAGTGAATCGTGTTATTGTTATTTGTTAATATGATCGTAAATGGTTTCTAAAATGATTCTCTTCATTAGTTCTCATGCGTCACTACCCTACACATGCTGCCATTTATAAAAAGCCTTTTATCGAATCCTACGTTATGTTATATCCGCACCATATTTTACTTGCCATAAACAGGTTGTTTGTTATGCATTATATTTTTTATTCGCTTTACAGATACAAGTTATTTGCCCAACAAGTTATATTAATAAAGTATGATAATTGTCATTGCTCCACAAGGGACAGCCTTTGTTTTCCTCTGGCTCATGTTCCAGTAATTCCTTATAAAAATTGTCTTACGTATAGGATTAAATAAAAGAGCTATAGATGTCTTCAAGCGCGCCTTGTAATCTAATTAACCTCAACACTAATATCTGTGAAAAAATTTCTGTATAAGATCTTTGGAATTTTACATGGTATTTGCTTCTAATTTATTAAAATCGGCAATATTACGTAGTCCATCATAATGATCATCTCATAATTGTTTATGTTCAGCTTTCTGCATCACCACAACCATTATCTTCATCATATGATTTTTGTAAATTTGATTTCAGTTCTGTAGTCATTTCTATGTGTAGATTAGCTTGGAATGTTGGTATTGGTGGAGACTCCAGTACCGCGTCTCTGGGGTCTATCGCAGTAAATGTTGTCATGGCAATTTTGTTTCGTCAAGCATCTCGGCAAATGTTTCTATTTCTTCTCGTTCGCCAGATTTAGGCTTCTGGTCTCCTAAACGCGGCTTGAGGAGCGTTCTACGAAGGGACATCATTTTTCTCGGCCCGTTTAAGCTCTGAGATATGCATCGCTTTAGCTTCAGATCGCAGCTCGGACCTGGAATTCAGATCAGCTGTTCTATAAATCTGGAGAAAAAAAGGAAGGAATACTAGAATAAAGAAATAGAAGTCTATTTTCAATGTAGTGAGGATAAGCTTTGAAAACATTGTTCTTTCTAAACATCAGGGATGTAAGTTTGAAATAGATCTTTGGTGTTCCTAGATTCACTCAGTCGTAGTAGAACATGTTGCAAACGGTCGGAGGCGTGCGGAACAAATAGGCGGTTTCAGTGATACAGGGCTTCGATGGACTGAAAGCGATATTTCTATATTGGCAACTCACAAGCATTTAAAACAGAAAACGTAGGTCGCGCTGAACAGAGCCACGCAGCAGTTAATCATGTATCTCAATGACTAAAACAGAGGCTGAAGAGGTTATATATAGAAAAAACCGGCGTGAGGTTAAGCGTGCATATATTTAACCAGCGCGTCAAACAGAGACTTTGCTTCTAGGAGACTTAGACTCACCCCTGGTTGACTTGCGGCAGAGGTTGATCGGCTGAGGTAACTTCCTCAGGGGACGGTGGTCCTGGCGATGAAACGGATATGTTGTTGTTCAATGTGTACACTGGATCGTTCACACGTGAGGACACAATCGGTCGTTTTTGTTTAAAGGGCCCTAATGGGTTAACGGGGGCGTCCGAAACCAGCCCCCATAATATAAGGTCATAATATAAAGTAAAAAAAAGCGTAATAAGAAACAGAGAGACACACAGACACCGCGACAAGTGGCACACCTGCTCCTCAGCACACCAATCGACTGCATGTAGAGCTGTTAACCTACTCACCGCTAGTAAATGTTCCGGGGGAGGCAGGCACAGCGGTACGGCTCTGAACTGGGCTAGCACTGAAACCACTGGGAAGCCCCGGGGAGTGCTCCTGATTTGTACGTAGTGGGAAAGGCCCATTCAGGTCTGTGCCAGGGTTTGGAATCTGACCATGGGGGTTTCGCGGTGGCTGCTGGTTTGGTTGAAGACCAGTGCCTGGATTAACTTGTTGCTGCGGTTTTTGTTCCTGCAAGAACTGCGGTTGGGATCCTTGACCTTGAGGGAATTGTTGCAAGTATCCCTGACCTTGAGGAAATTGTTGCAGGGGTCCTTGGCCTTGAGGAAAGCCTTGCTGTTGCGGAACGAAACCTCGTGGATACTGCTGTTGTGGCACGAATTTCTGTGGGTATGGTTGTTGGTTATAGAAATCCTGCGAAAATTGTCCGGGGTAGCTTTGACCCTTTTGAGGTCCCCGGAATTGTTCCGGAATATGTCCTTGTCCTGGAAACGGTAGTGGTCCGTTAGACTGGCCGTACGGTCCTTGATGGAGGAACTGGCTTTGAATTCTTTCTGGCCCATAATAGTCAGATAAATAAGGTCCTTGCAAGTTTTGAAATTGAACAGGATAAAGGTACGGATCTTGAAGAAAGCCTTGCTGGAGCTCTCCAGAGGCACCGAACTGACCTTGTGGTTGTCCCTGAAGCGAAGCTTGTCCGTTGTATACTCCGTGTAATCCTTGGTTGGTGAAATCGCCCTGCGGTCCTTGTCCTGGAAGGCTCTGTCCACTCGGCAAAAGTTGGCTTGGAGGAAACTGACTATTGGGGTTTTGGCCAGTAACTCCTTGTTCTTGAGGTCTAGGGTAGTCTTGTCCTCCTACAGCCTCTAGACCGCTGGTAGAGTCTGATCCGGATGATCCCGACAGGGTGGGCGGTGTAGGTGCATTGGGCTTATGTATTGGGTTTCCGGGATGGTCGGTGGATGCTTGACCAAAAGGTTTTTGAGGGGATGGTACCTGAGGGAACCCGGGGTTTCCAATATACCCTGTTTGAAGCCCCTGTGGATTCTGAGTGAATCGGTTTTGCCCATTTGCGGAAAGCTGCCCTTGGACACCTTGGGGCAAGTGTCCCTGTGTTCCTTCGAGAAATTGACCCTCTGCGTCTTGAGGAAACTGGCCCTGTGCACCCTGGGACAATTGGCCCTGAGCATCTTGTGGAATTAGACCGGGTATACCAGAAACGCCAGGATGTAATTGATTTTCATTACCTGGGCCAGGCACTCTTGGCGGTCCTAGATATCCCGGATTTCCTTGGGGAATTTGTCCTGGTTGCAAAGGCTGGCCATTTTCACCAGTTGGAGCGCCACTTTGAGTGCCAGCAATAGATATAGTAGATTCGGGATGACCTAGAACTTCAGCAGGTTGTACAGGCTGTCCAGTCGCCTGACTTACTGGAAAATTACCTTGGCTAGCCGGATTAAACTGAATAGTGCCAGGGTACTGTTGGAACGGACCCTCATTCGGGTACCGATTCAGAATATCTACAGGAAACCGGCCTGAAACATAATATATCCACGTTAGCTACTATAAAGCATAGTCAGCTAATAAATCTTTTTTGGTTCGACTCCTTGAGAAAAGATGAGGCTCTGTTTCTGTTTCATTCTATTTTGGCAATGCACTGAATCAAACAAAGTAACGATCCTTACCATACGGGTTGTTTTGGGGAGGTGTCTGGAACAGAGAATAGCCATACGGATTACTGCCGAATGCGTCGCCGAACGGATTCTGTCCTCCTAGGAAGCCGCCCTAAGAAAAAGTAAGAGAGACACCATTGTTGTACTCTACTTTCTTATTGCGATTTAGTTACTTGAGAGCTGAGAGAACACAGTGTGAGGCTGAAAGGTAATGTTCTGCTCTATTATCAACTTCACTAACAAATAGATGCTCGATTTATTATAAGTAATGTTGCTTGGTTTAGGTTTTTTGTTATGTCGGATAACTCGTATGTGTTAGTCGTTAAGTAGTTTCAGCTGTTTACCGCTCCGTAGGGCAGTATGAAACCTTGGCTATTGAACGGAAAGGTTTTCTGGTCCACATCAGAAGTTTTGTTAGTGATTACGGAAGTTGTTGTATCATGTACTGCCGATTCCGTTGTATTGCCGATTTCTGGCATTACCGTAGTCGGCGCCCCCCAGATCTGGATTGCGCACCCTGCTAATAAAAGCTGAAAAATTACCGCCGAAACAAAATGAACGCATTAGATAGTGATGTACTTACGCAATATATCTATACGATCACTAGCAAAACTATACTGTCACATAATCTGCTTTTACAAGTTCTTCATAATTAGAAAGTTTACCATATAGTGTTCACAGTAGTTTCTTACAGTATCACTTATTAATCGAAGTCCAATTACTAGAATAATAACTAGGTATTAAACAAATTTGCCGCACTGTATTCGTTACAAACACAGTGGCGTTTGTTTGATGTTAGACGTTTTTCTGCTGCACTAGTCGCTGTTACTCAAGTGTAAGTTTGCGCGCGATGACCGCTATCCACCAGGCACGACTAACTAAGGTATCATATTGAATTGAAAACGTATGCTGTCGCCGTACTGTTCAAATCAAACCTCTCGGCATTGCAATATAGCACTCCAATTCTGCTATTTCTAGCTAGGATAGTTAGCTGTTTTGTCATGATTTCTGACCACAGAAAGGTATAAAATTGAATGTAACGTACGAGCCTCATGTTTGGCGGTGTGCGAACTGCGAACTGGCAGTTCAACTGGATTCTCACAGAATATTATAGCTGACCGACTACACGGCCAAAGCAGTGAGGCCTGTTGCCTCCGTTTGGCTTTGACACGGTTTGCTGTCGATAACCGCTGACGGCGGCGGCGGCGCCTCGCGCGCTCCGCTCAAGGGTGACAATGGATATAGTCAGTGAGCGAAGAAACGACCAAGCGGCTATATACTGGATTTCCCCCACTGAGGCAACAGCTACAGGGCGAAGGAATGACCGACAGATGGACGCTAGGGTGCCACTTTCCTTGGTGTTGATATTGATGCTACAGCTACTGCTGTTGCCACTGCCTAGCTTGATCTTATGGACTTTAGCTTTTTTTTATTTGTTCCTTTTTGCTTCTCTTCGGCTTAACACGCTGCAGTGACCGTAGCATCAACTGACGTGGCGGCAAACCAACTTTCGGGAACTCCAAACAGCACATCTTGCTTTGCCCTCTCGTCCCATCGGTAGTAAGAAGGCGTCACTGTGATCGACGGCTATAGTTGTCGTTGCTGCGTATCGCCGTCACATCATCCGGAGAACTGCTGGTATGCCAAGTTGGGGTACACACAGACGACAATAGATGATGCCTGTGATGGTTAGTGAGGTCAAACTTTCCTTTTATCATACATCAGTAATACACGCGTTGGTAGCTGACTGTGAAGAGCTACTACTAATACTGAAAGCATTGCGACATAAGCAGAATATTCGCCTGCAGAGGCTAAAAGTTCATCTAAGATCGCTTGGGCTGAAACGAAAACTGCTTACGACCGGCAGTAATAACAACGATACTAGCTACAAACAAAGAATACATGATGCAAACTTCCCAAAACTTTCGTCTCTGACTCATCTAACCAATTCCTGCCTGCCATCCAGAGACTAGCACACAAATAGAGAGATACCTAGAAACCTGCAAGGGAATATCGTAGCTGAATTTCTTTGATTTGCGCTTCCATGGATGCAGCTTCGTAGCGTCTTGCAACAAGCGTTCACAAATGTTAGTAGAACTTGGTTTGTTAACCGGTCACCAACTCGGTTATGCCAGCCTATTTATATAAATGCATAATGCGCAAATCGATTACCGAAGGCATGATCATACACAGAAAGTTTAAAATATTTTCATACATACATCATCCGTACACAATGGATACAAATCATACATGACACAAGTGTTATTATAGAGATGCAAAAACAAGCGAACTTGTTATTATAATCAAGCGAAATAATAGACACTTAATTATTACTGGTTGCAATGACGCAAATGAAAATTCCGTTGATTTTTATTCGCTCCAAATCGATAATAGCCAAGTGTAGAAGAAAGGATAGGTCGCACATATATATGTTTCAAATGTAATATCTTTTCCTGTATATCAAATGTGCTTTTATTTCCTGTCAAGCGCCGGGTTCTGACAAACGGCGACGAGGACGAAAAATTACTGGCAAAACTCAATTTCTCAAGCGTATCCTCGACGGTGGGGTGTCTTGCTTGAAAATGACATTGAGACGATGGGAACGACATTGACAACAAGACCACATCTACAATTGCAGCTGTCCACTACGTAACGCTACTGTTTAATTACGGGGCGTTGAGGCCGACAGATTCGGCGGAATGATGATGTCCCGACGGTAACGATACGATGTTTTAGAGATAGCAGCAGCAGCAACAGACGAGAATGAGTTACGATGAAAAACGAGATTATGTTTCAGACAATATTTTACGTTGTTTTCTAAGAGTTTCTGTTTTTTCCGCTGTTATCTACCGCGCTCACCCACTGAAGCTGGCTTTCTCTTCCTTGTGTACTATTTCTATTTGTTCTCAAGACTGCTTAGAAATATAGTTGACGTGTAACGAAGTGTGAAGATAGGGGGTGACGCAGGCATCAACAGAAATCCAATACGCGTTCGAACTGCGTTTCGTTTCAATCGTGTATTTTCCCGTAGATCTGAAAACGTTCTACTGTTACTACCACAGTTCGTTAGCAATGAGTTCTCCCAAACGGTAAATTTGACACACTTATGGCTTTACATCTCTATATTGACAACACTTTTATTCTGCCAAGATAGAGACGTAAGGCAGGCTAAGATGCGCTGTGGTTCTATTCAGCAAAACAAATGTTTCAAAGGGGTTTGGAGGAACTTGATTCCTGTTTGCCTTCTGTATGTACCAAAAACAAAAAGTTGAATCGCTTCACTAGGTCAAGGTATTCATTGTTTTTCTTCGTTTTTAAAATGCTATAAACAAATTGTCCCAAACAGAATTTATCGCTTACTGTCAATAAAATTAACTTATTGTCCACAAACTATGGCATAAAGCGTAGTACTCAATGTCAGCGAAGATACGCAGGGCTACAGGTGTCTATGTTAAATAAGGACCGTTGTTGGGACTGCTTAAAATAATGCGGCGATCGTTGTGTTTTAATTAACTGCGATAAGTAGTAACAGAAAGAACTTACTTACATATTCAGCTAACATACATATTTAGCGTCAGCATCAACACATTGCTAAACTCCATTACTTTACTCAACTTACTGGAGTTTATGAGGTGGAGTATACATATGGGTGGCACACAATTATGTTATCTCCCCTTTTTAGTACGCAAACGTAATCAATCCTATTAATAACTGTTTTCTGATACTTGTTGTTCGTAATAATAGGTACGTCTACGAGGTATATGTTTTAAAGGTGTCACAATACACGCACAAGTGCGTAAACATTTTTGCTTTACTTCTTTTTGCAGAAAAGAAGTGCATCTTTTTTCTTTTTTACCGATAAGGAGAATAAATACTTTTAAATTAGAAGACGACTTTATTTACGTGTTGGTGACGATATATAGTAGTAGTAGTAGTAGCAGTAGTGTAAGAAATTCAGCGCTATCGTGGTAACATTCAAAGCCAACAGCGGTCGCTGCAGACGCAGTGGACGTGGCGCCTTTCTGCGGACGTTTCAGTCAAGCGTAGCCATTTAGTGCCAATGAAAAACAATTTTCGTAAAGATCACATTAGTCACTAATTCTAATTTTGCAGATTTTGGAACAGCCAGACAATAATATTTACGCAGCTGGAGAGATGCCAATTTCTGTAAGTAGTTATAGAACTACAACTCAACCAAAACTGTCTTTCGTGGAAATAACAACTAGAGATACTTACATAAGACCTATAGCTCCTTTTTGTTTTTCTAGTAATTGTTGCTGTTCACCAGCTTTTACGTTACGTTTGAACGCAAGTATGCGTATGTGGCGTCATTTGTGGTGGTTCTACTCGAAAGTGTCGCAATACTAGTTTACATGGTCAGGGTTATTAACTCCTCAAACATCTGTGCTACTTTAAAAAACATCTGCCCTTTTCTAGTGGTTTAAATATAGCGGTCCATTAAAGACAGTCAAATTAAATATATTCTAATTAAAGATAGACCAAACGAGCAAGGGCATCTAATTGCTGGCTGAACAATATAAAGCAAATTTGTGGATTTTTGGGTAGCAGCCATCTACAATGCTCGACGTCAGCCATGCTCGATTTGCACGAACCCTGTGAGGTCAAAACCAAGACCGTGTGATGCCTTCGCATTGTTCCTGCCTAATTTCTATTGTGCAATGTTAGCTTCGATGATATCTAGTTATCTACAATGCAAACGTTTTCTAAGAATCTTTCCATGGCGACGATATGTTTTCTTGTTAATATTACAAAAACTAAATATTATCTGTAAAATTATTTAGCCCCATTAGAGAGCTATCACTAAGCGAAGCCCTCTCCTTTGCTTAACTTCCGCTCGAAAATAACACGTATATTGAGATTCTAATTCTCAAACTACTTGCTTAGAATTTTCAAAAACCGGATACCTAGATCTTCTGTATTTCGTTGGTAACATACACACATAACTTCGAGTAGAACACTTTTTAATTGCTAATTTCATTTTACTATTTATAAACAGTCTAATTAATTAGATAGTAGTCTGCAACTACGAAACGCTGGAAATATTCAAGCAAGAACATCTAATGTATATCCTTTCTTCAGCAAGCGTCAGGGTTATGGATGGCACCGTAACAGTCAAACGACAGGGTTCAGTATTCATAATCTTCTGTGGTTTCACATGTCCTTTTTTTGGCGTTGAATTCTCTTGTGAAGAGGACGCCTCACTGCGATCATCCATCGACCTAAAGTAAACAGGAAGCAACGTACAAGGTCGAGGACAATTCGTGGTGCCTATTTATAACATGGTGATTGCACCAGTCGTATTTTTGATAGATTCCTATTGGACACGGCAGAGCATGAATCAAACCAGTTTTAGGGGAAACATCAAAGTATCACGACGATGTATGATATAACAACTGAAAGGTGAGCATTTATTAGAGAAAAAAGCAGTAATTACATGCTGTATGCGATACCGCGATCACAGTTGAATTTGTTCCTCAATTCAAAATGATCCGCTAGGAGTGGGTCTCTCAGTGACTCGAAAGTCTTTGACCTCGAACATTTTTTGTATAACCTAGCCAACCGGCCCAGAGCTGAATGATCCGGAGCTACTTTGAGAGGCATGAGCTTGTTGTCCAGAGCCCTGAGCATGGGCAGAACTGCTCTCGGAACCAAACGATTCTTTGCTGCCAAAGGTCTCCTTTGTTCCAAACGTCTTCGTTGACGATCCGCCATGATCATACTTATACGCCGCCTGGCCGGACTCTGCACCTTCAGTTTTTGCCCCTTCAGCAAAGCTTAATCTACAGCCGAAATAATTATAAGACCAAGGCATTAGTTACATACGACTGACTGGTCGATATAGGTAATGTAAGGGATTAGTTCATTGTCACATAGAGTTTAGCCATGCCGACTAAGTAGAGTATCGTAGGCGCGCTAATGCGCATGCTTTACAACTATGGTCATAAGCTTAATAAGTAGTAGCGAAACGGTATATATTACATGTAATTTATACATGTCTATAAAGTAATAGTTAATGAAAAAAATGCAATTTTAGTATCGTGGCCATTACGTCGATAGTTGGATGACTTTGTTCTATCCAGACTCATAAACACCGACAGTAAAAATCAGATGTTTATTTTTGCTAAAGTCGGATTCTCCAGTTAGCTATACTGTGCTTAAAAAACGTTAAAAATCATGCTGTAATTAAAAATTAGAGCATGATGATATTTGTTTATATTGTTGGAGATCAATGTCCACAAAGCAGTCTTACATGTTTCACAAAACGCAGCCAAGTAATTGCTTTGAATCAGCTTGAACTGCAGTAGAAGTGTTCGAGGGCTTTATCTACACAACTTTTATGGCTGATCTTCTGCTAATCAAAGAGGAAGACGTAAAAGCGAATAGCAACTAGTACGTGTTATAGAATAATGCTCAGATTCTCAATATTGTTCTGATAGTGGTGCTATGACTCAGATTTATCTCAGGATTGAGCCACGCACTAAATTTAGGACCGCTACTTGCCAAAAAGCCACCGTTTGTTTGCGTAGGTCATAGAAACTATGTTTAAAACATAATACTGGTTGCGTAACATGTAAGATACTGTCAATGAAATCGAAAAGTTATAGTAGCTAGTGACGCAAATATAGCAACTCGCTAGGCGTAAGATATCACATGCTGAGTGTCAAGCGGTCGTCTTATTAGTAAAACTATCATTAACTAAGTTATTATTAATATCATTATTATAGTATAGATATCTAATTTTCAATCAATAGATATGACGAACTAGAAGGATATGAAGACGAAATAATTGTGTAACGTACGGACTACGTAACTTCTTTCCGAAAGTACCCGATCTAAAAAAACAAAAGATAGTCGCCATCAATGGTACTTTTGGCGACTGCTACAACAAGTTTATGCATTAAAAATATCACTGAGATATAGCATTTTGTCAACTCAAAAGCTATAGCGGAGTCGTTTGACGCAGATAGATAGGATTTGAAGACCAATAAACTAGAATTAAAAGCACTGCAATCTTTTTACGCGTCTTAGACTTAACACAGCGTCTGAAAAAGCCAGGGAACGTTAAGGTATTCGTGGGCTATCTGGCGCCAACGTTCGGGCGCGGAAGAAACGATTTTTTCCGTTATGTAATTAGAACAATAAAAACTATCGTACAATGCAATTTAACATTCGACTAGTCGCCATTAGTCTTCTCATAGCTTCAACGTAAACGGATAACCGAGACCAGTTAACTATTGTTCTCTTTTCCGATTCATAATATTCTAATTTCAAGTAGGAGCAATCGTATCTGCCAGTAGTATCGTTTGCTCTGGGGAGTAGGAATTATATACTCAGTTCTTTCTCTCAGAGGTGAAGCGCTCGATGAAGCTGGCGAATGTATTTTTTTTTGTTTTTTAGCTGATCGAAAAGCTGGCCGTTTGTGTTGCTTGTCATCGGCCTGAGACATCAACAAGCGGCACACCGTCATCAGTAACTAGGGGGTATTAATGCGTAATCACAATCTCTTTTTGACAATATCGAAGATTTTTAAGGGGGTCGAAAGCGCTGCGAAACGCATTTCCAGCACTGCCTGCATGTTATTCAAATACGCAATGCACCCGCATGTGTTTTTCAATGCTTCATGCTGACGTGAATGCATTGCACTCAATAATATTCGAGGCGTGACGACACAATATTTTACTAAGAAGATAGCTATATTCCAATGGGCCGGTGGCTTTATATAATGTTTGGTTTCTAGCTAGATCTAGTATATGCCAAGCAATCATAGGAAACAAATATAAAAATAGTATCTTTTATAAGAAAGAACACTGTATTTCTCGAAATAGATTTTTTGCTGGACAGATCTGTTAAGTTGGGTTTAGGTGCGCACAATTTTTTTGTCAGCTAAAATTTACACCATATTAAATACAACTCACCTACTGGCTGGGGATAACCTATAAATTGTAGTTGCTTTGCATATCAGTATTATAAAAAATAAGGCTCCCGCATAGAACCGCCGTGGCAAGTATTCAAGTATACGTATAAAAAAAAAAATGTAGGTGTCACTTACGCTTTTTGAGCCCCACCGATAGTGGCTCCTCCACCGATAGGTCCGCCTAATTCACCAGCTCCGTGATATCCTCCGCCGCCAACAAAACCTCCCCCTCCTGCATTATTTGCATAAGCTCCACTTTGACCTCCGCCAGCGGCAAATCCCCCGCCGCCAGGAACAAAGCCTCCGCCGCCTCCTCCACCTCCACCACCTCCAACCACATATCCACCCTCCTGCTTAAAACCACCTTCCTCCTTAAAGCCTCCTTCTTGTTTAAAACCACCAGCTGCTGCCTGACCACCTCCGGCAGAGTAGCTACCTCCAGCGTAACTGGCACTACCCCCACCATAACCACTGCCTTGAGCAACCTTATAGACTCCACTTCCGTAGCCGCCGCCACCACCACCGTAGCCGCCTCCGTAACCGCCTCCGTAACCGCCTCCGTAACCACCACCGCTTCCATAACCGCCGCCTCCTTTGTAGCTCGCTCCGCCGATCGGAATTACTGCAATCAGCTTGTAACCTCCGCCATTAGCCCCGCCATGTCCGCCGTAATATCCTCCTCCCGCGTGATGAGATCCGCCTTATATATGCAACGACACAAAAAACGTTTAGTAGTTTACATATGGATCGAGACCTGCGAGGAAACCTGGAAATAGTCCAGTGGGCAGCATCATAGTATATCAGCCTTATTTAAGATCGTATACTTCCAATATAGAGTCTTGAATATAAGAGCCATTGTTTAACGCTTACGTAAGCAAAATACCTACCATTGTCTGCTTAATGACAACGTTCAACGTTTTTACTACGCCAAGCATTTGAATAACCTCCATAAATGAGATCATTAGCTTCGAAAATCAGATTGAGAAAGAATTGTTTCTTGACATGCATGTGTACCTCCTGCTGCGTATTTTCCACCGTGCGAGTAGCTGCTGCCTTGCTTGTAGCTTCCACCTTGTGCGTATGAAGCCCCGCCGCCAGCGTAACCCCCGCCACTGTAGGCCCCTTGGCCTGCGCTCGCAATATAGCCACCACTACCACCCCCCACGGGGCGGCCTCCTCCATAACCGCCCCCATGGCCGCCTCCATAACCGCCCCCATGGCCGCCTCCAAAACCACCCCCATGGCCGCCTCCATAACCGCCTCCATGGCCGCCTCCGTAACCTCCGGCATAACCTGCCTGCTGATAGCCCGAACCGCCTCCGCCTGCCGCGTATTGTGAGCCATGCGCTTGATGGCCGGCACCCTGCGCGTGTGAGTTTTCCGACGAATAACCGAAAGACTCTTTTGAGCCGTATGTCTCCTTGTTGCCAAATGCCTTAGTGTTAGATCCGCCGTGGTTATAGCCGTAGCTGGAAACGCCGTGGGATCCTCCTGACTGAAATGGCGAGCCGGTTATAATGTGAGATAGTGGGTAAACAGCACTCGATATGAAGCAGAAAGGATAGTGAGTTGTGTTTTGTAAGTGTCTCAAGAAATATTGGCAAAAAACTTGATGATAAGGAGATCTTGTCGTTTTGTCCGTTTGTTAGACATAAATTTGCCGCCTTATTATCCGAAAAATTTCGTATATATATATATATATATAAGCGTATAATAAGCGAGGGGAGGCATGGCATGTATTAGCGTGCACCGATCACTTACATTATAACCGCCTTCATTAAATCCCTGCCCGAACTGACCTCCTCCAAAACCGCCGCCATAACCCCCTCCAAAACCGCCTACCGGAAAGATTCCTCTTTGTTCCACGGTTGAGTTACCCTCCGTGCCATTTCTCTCATCAGGAGTCTCAATGGTTGTTACCTCAGAACCAGCTGCTTCTGTCGATCCCTTAGCTGTGCTTTCAGCCGCTTTTGTTGTCGTGGCTTCTTCTGCGCCCGTCCGCAGAGCTAGAACCAACAGCGCTAACAGAATGATACGCCACTGCAGAGGATGACATTGTGAGATGTTTTAGAACCGTTAGGAAGCGAATACGGTAGTTAAGTTATATATAACTTGTAATCTCGTCTGATGCAATATGTTTACGGGCACGCACATTGAACGAAACCTAAATATGCTGACACTGATCCCTATATTGCTTGTTCTATGGGTATACTTTGTCCGCGTACGCCATTGTCGTAACGTTTCCTCCTGGAGATGGCTCATGTTACGCTTTTGGTAGGTGAAGAAAGTTTGTAATGGCTAATTATATTTTTTTGTTCTAAAAACGACATCTGCCGAATGAAAAATGCAACAGTTTACCGTATCGTATTTCCTGCTGCCTGTCCTTAACTCTACATGTGTTCTGGTCCAGGGATCATCAGGGAGCATCAGTATTTGCGTCTCGTTGTGGACTGATAAATATGGCGGTTAGCCAACACTAGTGACGCGTTCATCTTGTTTTTTTTTTTGCTTTTGTCTTTATGTATGCATCTGCGTCGCAGTTGAGCAGTGACTCAGTGATATCAGCATTTTAAGAAGGAAGTCTGCGTTTAGAAAATAACGATGAGAGTCAAAGGGTTGACAGTAGTTAAGTAAAAACAAACAGGTGACTCTTATTGGAATATCGTGTTTCCATATTTTCTACACAAGTAAGTAATACATAGATGTTGCAAAGAATATCAGGATACTAAATTGTATTATAGCCAATATTAATCAATTGGTAATTGGCGCCGCATCGAATCTTACAGTCCGTCGTGTGAGTATGCTAGGAACTATATAGTAAAAAATTGCTCTCGTATATTGTTTTTCTTGTAATAAAAGCACAGAAATTAGCCATTGTTAAGCATTACGGAAACAATCGCCGTTAGAGATCAAGCCCTCGGACGAGATTGCGACGCGCGTCTTGAGATTTCGATCGGAGGGAGCAATATGTAACATAGCAGAAAACAGCTCTTGATTTCTAATGGATATATTTGCCCGTTAAGCTGTAACACAATCCTAAATTTTATGTTAACTTGTCAGGCGATTGTAGCGACTACGTACTGATCTAATGAAATCTTGAATGAGTTATGAGTGACTACATTATAATTGAAGGCTTAAAAGGCTGATGTCATAGCAGTATTTTATTCGATTTCGCCTTAATCTTCAACACCTACCTGTTTACTGCTTTCCGACAAAAGCCAAAGTAAAACTACAGCTCAAGGACGTAAATCCACTCATGTTAGCAGTAACAGACGAAGTTTTTGTTCCAGTGATTGATTTTCCAACTAAAGTGGAATACAGTTAGGTGCTCTATAAAAAAAAAATAAGTACCTGGCAAAAATTAACATGAATAATTATATTAATATAATTGCTACTACATACGCTGTGCTTTTATTATAACATTATATCCTATTCCTGCATGAATGCTGTTACACTTTCATGTTTCTTTAGTGAGTTTGTCACTTACCGTCTTCATGGCGTTGTGTGCGTCACTCGCTATTCCGCCGAAGTTCCAATCGTGGCACATGAACAGATTTCTTGGTAGACCTTTTTATTTTTTGACCTCGAGTTTGCATTCTCCCCCTTGACGATTCCGGCTGTTGTTTCCTTCTCTCTCAACACTAGCGGCGCCAACACGCCAAGGTCCATTTTTTCCGTGGCTGGAAGCCAATTATACCGACACTTTATAGTCCGCCACGTACACGCGCCGCGCGAGAAAAGGAAAGCCGCATTAACTACATCAAGGCAAAGTGCAGGCGATCTAGACGGTCATCTAGCGCGTTTGTTTCACTGGTCATTTCCTTTGCGTAGATGTCGATAATAGCGATGATGATGTCGCATTCGCGTTAGACTGACAAACTTGAATAACTCCACAAAGGACAACCAGCAACTAATAAACTTGAGTGAATTTCTATTATTAAACTTACCTTGCTAAGTTGTCTATACGAACGAGCGTCCCTGTGTCAAAGATTTAGATGCATGCAAAATTACTGAGCCAATCAGACTGATTTTTATAGCAAATGTGTACCTGGCTGCATAGATACGAAAAGTCGAAATGAAATGCTCAGGTTTTACCTCTCGAAGCTCTCGCATAGAACAAAAACACTTAATAACTTTTGATTTAGCATGTGTATTCGAAAGATTAAAGTTTGATAACTAAGATGACAGCAACTATGTCTGTTTCTACGCAACAAACAATTTCACCAAAACGAAGCATAAGCAAGACATGGATACTGACATAGCAATTCTCAAAGGTGATGTCGTCTGCTGATTTTAGAACGAATTCCAGAAGTTCAGGCGAAGACCTTTGGGCCAGCAAACCAATATGACATCAAAATTAAGCTCATACTCATTATACGAAAAAACTTACGTTAGGCCCTAAATAAGATGATATCTTTTGGTTTAGACATGACCAAAACTATATATTTGACACAAGATATTATTGGAACCTAGAGAAAAGTGCCTATTTTCGAGTACTAGCATAAGTTACTAGTAATAGGTGTAATCACAAGAAAATATGTAACGTCATCTGTAATACAAAAGACGCTTTAGTTATCTTCAAAGCAATCATTTTATTTGATGGTAAGCCCCTGCTATCGAAACTTCATTGATGCTAACAAAGGCTCAACACCTCACGCAGGTAATCCTCCATTGTTTACGATCCTAATCAATTGTTTTCGAGTAACAGGTTCACGAACTGCTTAAACAGCAGATTTTTTTGCGCCGAGGTTAGACTATAAAAGGGAACAGTTATGACAGAGCAGACAATCACGTTCCAGACCGTGTGTATCACCTGGAAAACTCAGATTATTTCAGATTACCCTTAAAGCCGTTGTCATCAAGCTAAAACAAAATATCGACCACAAGGATAAGCGTTTGAACAGCCATCAAATTATGTTGAATGGCTTTTACTGCATGTTGCTACAAGATTTTTTTCTGAGAGTGAATTAAAATTATGACGTTTGTTATCCTTAAGGACCCGATTCAGTACTAGCTTATAACTAGATGTCACCATCTTTAAGTATATCGCATATGAAGCCTGCGTCCGTCATCCGGCGAGCTGTGGCTCAACTTCGACTCATAGATTCGCTTATCTATTAACGGGACAGAGGAGTTAAGCGTCATTTGTTTAACCACGATGCACGTGGGAGCTAGAACGTATCCACTGGAAGCCGTTAGGAGCAACTACAAGAGCTCGTAATCGAAATGCAGTGAAATCATCCATTGGCAACTGTCGTTGCAAAAATCGCGGCCAAGTCGGACAAGATAAACGGCCGCATTCGGTGATACAAGTTAGCCTTTGAGGGTTTGTTTTGGCAGAAGGTAAGCGATACTTTTGCAACGAATGCGTTGCAGCGGGGTCCTTCGGAAAAGGGATGACAGCATCAACATGGCATTTGCACTGTATTTAAAAATAGGATTACCCGATGAACCTAAGGTATTAGTACTAATTAGATTTTTAGGTAATAACATTGGCGGTAACTTTAATATGATCGTAAGTAAGGTATGTTTTTTTGCATACGCTGATGCTGAGAGACCGCATGGCTCTGCAACCTAGTTTTATAACTAGGGAACACGAAGTAACCGTATGTAATTGATGTTATGTTGTTGCTGGTACTAGCGTTATTTTGTTTCATCGGACTTATCTGTTTCCAACAGCTAACTGAACATGTAGTATTTATTTTTCCTACTATTCCCGTCCTAAGTAGAGGCGGATATACGTAGAAGCGCCGTTTAGTCGACGGTGGCGTCAAATTGTGATGAGTTGTCTTGTGTGGTGGCATTGGTCACAGTGCGTATGTGTTCGAGATTATAAGTGAAATTTTGAGCGAATTCCTAACCTGCCAAACTGCGTCGCTTAAAAGAATATCGTTCAGGACAAGCGTACGGGCAGATTCTTGAACAGGAACTATGAACCTATAGCCCTACGTCGTTCAAGAAGACGCGGCTAAGCGGGAGGGTACCACTGCCTGGTACGTAATTTGCCAGGTTGTGTACCACAATCCCGATCCTTTTTTTATCATTAATTAAACGCAATTTCTTCGAATCCCAACTGGGCGTGTGTGGTTCTTTTCAGCAGTGCTGCATTATTTTGGTCAACGAGCTATGAAAGGCAGTGGACAGACTCTTGGTGTAATATTGTTATGGGTTTATTCCAGGCATCGGTTCGTTCGTGCATCTCGTTATATGACATTCGTTATAGCTTAGGTAACGTTGGTCAGCATTGGAGATTTTCTCGTGACTGCATAATACATAAGCTTAACTTAGAAGAAGTAGAATATAATCACAAGGTATTGCAATTAGTGACGTATTGGTTGGTGTTAGGAGTATTGCAGATCTTATGCACTCGTACGTTTTATACAGTCATTCAAGCTTTAGTAACTGTTAAGTGTGACTTCGCTTTCAAGTATTATTAAACAGGTTATATCCAACATGCGTATTCCAATGTAGCTCAGTTTAGCTCCGAGTGCAATGCCATGTTTGCCTCACGGTTGTTGCCCTTCACGTTTTCAACTGACCCGACCTGTCTTTACGACCATTAGCTGTGAAGATCATTTCACATGTAGAACTGGCGAATAAAGACCGTTAGTAAGCCTCACGAATCGCAAGAAATTCAGCTATAAGAAGCAAACAATAAGCGTAACTTAAAATAGACATTTTACCATATTCTGCTTTGTGTTACCTGCCTTTGGAGACCAACCGATACGTGAAGCATTCTGATTTAATAGCGACTAATACACAACTGTACTTTCTAACCTGAATCAATGAGACTGAGAGGTGATAGGTACCGCATCGAAGGTTTAAGGCAGATACTTTTTTTTGGTACTGTATTCCGGTTGATCTCGTGCAGTGCTCGATTCCTGGTAAATGCTTCGCAAACAGGAAGGCGTCAAGATCGTGGTGGTGCTGTCCAATCAAATAAATGTACGAATTTCCTATTTTCCCCGGCAGGGGTTGACCCAACTACGAAATGAACTAGCTCAGTTAACCAGAGATGGTTTGCTAGCATCTTTGTTTGATGCTAGCAACATTACGAGGAAGCCACAACCGGTGGCCATTTTGCAGGGTAACAAACGTATGCGCGGAAAGGTCTTTGCTATCTGGACGCGTACAAAATATAAGGGCCTGTGGGACGTTTCCCCGAATTTGGTACATCAATTACGGATTTTCCACAACGATGCCAGCAGAGAACTTCTTGTAAACTGGCTGATCGCTTATCTCGTTTTCGAATAAGGATAACGAAGGTGAATCTTGTAGCCCACTTTCCTTTTCAACTTTAAGATACAAGGTGTTGGAAAGCAAACTCAAAGCTTGAGAAACATTATCAAAGAAAATCATGCTGACTCGCAACGAGGTTAGTTGTTACTCTTGACTGTAAGCCAGATGAAGAGATTCAAAAGTCAGTCATGATATTAGTTCGGCCGTTCTCTCTTTTGTCACGCCTTCGCTCCGAAAGTTACGCTCGTACAGCGCGATCAAGATTTTTCATAGGCAGTGATAGGTTTCTCGGGCAGAGTTTGAACAGACCCATTAAAAGCAGTCAAGACAATACGCTGAGACTCTCGCTACAGAATGCCACCTCCACCAAGAACAGGTCAAGTACGGTATGTTGGTGGGGTCGTTCGTGATACATCACAGCCAATACGTACCGTGCACCCGCATGCTACGTTGGTTGTAGCTTACAGCCAGAAGGTAATTTTCAGAGAGCATCAGTGGGTTCAGTATGTGTGTGAGGATTCCTAATTTTTTCGAGTACTGGGGGATCAGTTCTGAATACATTTGATAGCCAAATGAAAGGTATGCTATTTGTAAGGCACTAAACATCATCGCCATAAAAAGGTGCATATTTTGGTCCGGCTTACTACGTACAAAAAACTACGGATGCACTACGTGCATGTGTATTTTTTTGTAGGCGATCTCTCGCTTCTTATTCAGGTCATCTTTTCTTGATGTGATCGATGTCTTGGATAATGATGACCAAATTTCTGCGGATGTGAAAAGAATTGTCCCTCTCGACCCGCGAGGACTGTGTTTAAATACTGTGGTACTTGCAACGCCTGAACTCTGGACTACTTCGAAACAACAGACAGCTTGTGTTGTGTTTTGTTGTAATCGAAAAGAGCGCAAAATTCGTCTGGGATTCGATAGGGATTTTATTGACATCTTTTTTGTCGTATCTGGCTAGCGCGTTTAAAGCCGTGATAAAGCCAACATTAGTAGATAGACTCTTTCAGTATTTAACAGTGTTTGTTAAATTAATAGTTGACAAGCGAGTAGCTAATTTTCTACGCTATTGATTGGTTTCGCTAGCATTCAACCCGTAATACTTCGAACGAGCTAGTAATAGTGATACAACAATTAAGACAAGCTTCGCAAAAATTCGCAGAGCTGTTTGAGATGAGATCGAAAACGAGAGATTCTATCATTTTGAAATTCAGTTAATTTTACTAGGTTTCAATGTTGTGTGTGCAACATAGAAACTTTTATTGTCATTGTGAAGCTTATTGCTATATAACTTTATTTTCATTAACTTACTCTACAGTTCAGTATAATCGACGTTCTTAGCAGGATCAAGTCTCATTTTGAGTAAAATGATCATACCTGTAATAGTGTTTTCTATTTTGGTCTTATATCTGAGACTTTCGAGCTCTCACAACGTTTGATTTAATAAAAATTAAAGTGAAGCAAGTCCCTCTAAAATCGCTATTATAACTGTATGTGAGTCTTAGTAGCATCCCTATTAACGGCAGTCTACAATCTGTGTGTATGCGAGTCTGCACTCGCCGTAATGCTATCATAATTCAAGTTGTTTCTGATAATGGGGGCGGTAGTAGCAACAACTTACCCAAAGCTTAGCATTATAGAACCTCAACCCCATTGTGTTTCGATTATAACAGTTTGATATATATATATACATTTACTTTACATGCTTATAAGCGTTACGGTTTGTGCTAATGAATATAGAGCTGATCCACTCCATGTAACTTGTAATAATAATAATAATGTAATGATTTTTCTAATTTCCATTATTAATTATGTTAAGCACGTTGACTAACGGAACTTGTTTCCATATGTTTTTGTTCCACATTTAACAACATGTTATCCTATTATTTCATTATACTGTAGGCCGACAGTATCATAGATACGGTCGTTTACATGTGGATAAATTATATACAGGAGTTATTATAGATATATTATGATTGATCGTCAATATCCGCTATGCATTATTGAATGCGTCATAAGTGATCAATGGCTTGTATCATACTTTTATGTGACACGTTTTGTTGCGGAAAGCTAACAAGCGTATTTAGAGTGGTTCCTGAAAAGCCGTTACCTATCGTTGAGGTGGGTACGGTACGATACAATAGGAAGTTCTCGAGTATCGACGACGGTCACACACGATAGGTGCGGCACTCAGGCCAACTTTCTGAGTTTAAACAGACACGTTTCTTATTCAACGTTAACACCCTCCTAATCGGAATGCAATTCGTTTGTTTTATTTGCTAGCACTACTGACGGTATTGCCAACAGCCATTTTATAGAGGTAATGCTTTATAATTGGATCGTCGCTAAGGATAAAATCTCAATCGGATTTAGATGAAGAATCCTTTGTTTACTTCAACGTACTCAATTGTTGTACTTTAAATATATGCCCAGAAATGTATAGTAAGTGCACGCAGACAATGATAAAAAGCTGTCTATTGCATTGGGGAGAATTGTATCATAGGTTTCAACGAATTCTAGGTAAAGTATAGAAAAATTGGATCATGATTTTTGCCTATTAGGAAATTGGTGTGTTGATTTCTAAATCTGTACCTTGTAAAAGGCTGTAAGCAGCTTAGTAAGACCTAACATCGAAAAAGGCCAACAGTTTTATTAATTTCCGTTGGGGGGGGGGGGGGGTTGAATACGTATATTCCCACTTCCTGTATCGGCCATTTGGTCACAGTCAGAACAATCAGAACTTCACTCATCTCACCAGCAGCAACGATGGATCAATTTTTTTGACATATTACATTATTACTGCGTAGTGTTTAGCTTATTTTTGACGTTTTCAATTCAAAAGTACTGTATTATCAGCAATACCATCGTTGCACTAACATGTTTATTGTTAGTACTACTATTCTCAGTATTGAATTATACATTGCTATTGGAATTATTGTGATTATATCGAAAGCCAAAAAGGACAAGAAAGGGCAAAGCAGTTGGGCGGATTTTCTGTAGGTACTCGGTGGCAATCCCTGGCAAGGCAACCGATGCAATCTGTCTATGCAATTCCGTCCTTTGTTTTGGCCCTAACTGCAATTTTCTTACAGTTTTTTCCTTTTTCATTCATACTGACGGATTATTTCTAATGACAGCAATAGCAGTTGCCTTAGCAGATTAATTCTACATCTTTACTGTTTACATTTTTGAAGTTTTATCATGGTCTTCCTGCGTCTATCCGCTTCTCGAAGTAATTCTCAGCTTGCGTCTTTATGGCTTGATATTGTATGCTGCTTGTCTGTGCATTGTTTACGTTTAGGTACGTGTGTATATATCGAACAATTGACTGTAAATCGGAGAAACTCTACTGCAATAGTTTTTTTCATAAATAATGAATTGATCGCGCGTCTGCTAATGTTACTTGGCGTACTTGTCCATCACTACTATAAGCGGTGGTAGCCTTTTTCTTTATTTCCTCTCTATGTGCTTCTTTTTCTGTATATATGTATTATTTAGCGTCAACAGCATTATACATTAGGTTATAACATTGAATTTAGATCGTTAAAATTATGTATTTTAGCGAATATGTGCTGCTTAAATTTCGAAGAAGCCTACTATTTTTAATTTATTTGACCTAATGTTGCCATTCTGAAAGCCACAAACAGGGTCCTATAATTAGAAAATTCTTTAAATCATACTATAAAATTTTTGCCGTGGCCTTCCCTGCAATACTTAATGTCGTCTCCATGAATGCCATAGTTCATATTTTATTCATTTTTGGTTTACTATTAGGTATAACCTTTGAGAAGTCATCTCGCTGGTTTTACTAGGTTCAGCCGTTCGTGTATATATGTTTGTAGGTATATAAATATTTTTATTATATCACAAGATCAGTGGAGCTTGCGGCGGACCAGTGTACGAACTGACAGTAGATCTTTGTCAGGTAAAAGAAAAAGATTCAGGTCAGATCCCTTGAATGTTCGGGTCTAACTCGCCAAGTGTGGCCCCAGTATAAATAAACTTCTAGAAGTAAAGACGTGGCCCAACTTTAGCGCATGATTTTTTTTAGTTAGAACGTGGAAAAATTTTTGAGTTATAGGGAAAATTCGTTCCTGCGATTAACGGAACTATATAAAAGTATATAAAGAATATAAAGCAACTTTTATCGGGCTTATCATCACGTTTATTCTAGCATGCCTTTATAATAAATACTATTAAGTGGTTTTGAGACAACGATGTGCTTGAATGAGAAGCCCAATACTATAAACAATTTATGCAGAGCATTTTCCTGATAGCGTGCGTAATGCTCGCTACCCCATAAAAAATAAATAGGCGTTGAAACCCGAGTTCAAATACACTGGTTGGCCACTGCACGAAAGTAAGGTAATCGTACCACCCATTTGGTTCCAGTTTTAGATGTCTGGGGTAAGCTCGCCTATGCTATTTTTTTGTATCGCATATAACCTTATGGGGGGACGAGCATGTACGATTAGATAGTCGAGCGTCCCTTGATAGTGGTGCAATCCATACAGGATATTATTGGTTAAAGGGGCGTCTCGGGACTCCAATGATGAGATCTCGTAACGTCGTCTAACAATGAGCTGGAGCTGAAAATGCGGCTGACTAGGTCCCTGTCCGTTATAGAGCGTCGGAGTAAACCAAAGGCTCCCGTAGTAAGAGATCCACCAGAGCCATTTAGAGGAGGAGCCAATGGGACTCCGTCCGAAGAGATAGCATCCAGGTACGAAGGCGGGGAAGGAAGTTCGTAATATAAGATCTGGACACAAATCCATGGAAAACGAAACAAGGTAGGTTAAGAAATTAGTTGATTCAGAAGGGTAAGAATGATGTTTCTCTTTTCACGAATAATATCGACTTTGGGTTGGAAAAATGCTTTCCTATACGTAAAAAGTTGTTCGACTTTTGCTTTAATTTCACTCCGCTTCAGATTATGTCTTATATACGTACATCATATGGTTTTCTATAAGGTGTTGGCTTATGTCAGATCTAAATACGTTGCATCTATGGATATGGCTATTATGAATTGAAATGATAAAACGTAGAGAAATGGCAGGCATATTATGTAATCAGTCGTTTTACCTGATGCGATGAAGCAGTGGGACTAGGGTAGCCTCCCCAAGAGCGGCGTCCGCCGAGCGAATTACTTTTGACATTAGACTGTGTATCAGCCTCCTGCAAATCATGAGCTGTAACATGGTTATTACCTCCAAGATTATTGACTAAATTCGTCGCCTGAGTTAGGTCCACGCGGCCGGCTAGCTCGGAAAGGTCAGGGTACAGCAACGCTTCCGAGTAGGACATTGGCTCAAGTGTGGGATTGTCGATTGTGTCGGGCGAATTTAAACATGTCGTCATTGACGGATTACTGAAATGACACGAAAAAAGTAGGATTTATCACGATTTATCGCTAAATTTCTGAGAGCCGGTTTATTGGATAGCAGTGATTTGGAAGAACATTATAACGAGATGCATGAGTAGGTCGTATTACACAATTATGTTCTAGTCTTTTATTTAATATTTCGATTCTTTACAAGTATGTATGGAACTGATTACTAAACTTTGTTTATTACCTTGAGACTAGCCTTCTATCTGTCGACTGTTGTGACTATTCAATGATGTTAATGAGTTCAATATATATATATATAAAACAAAGAAGAGGGAGAGAGAGAGGGAGAGAGAGAGAGAGAAATAAAGCAAAACTGTGGACAAGGCAAGGCCTGAAGATCTACCGAGGGAGCAATCCGATATCTAATAAAAGGCCAGATTTTCTTGATAATGCTTTGCGTCAAGGTAGAACTTTGAAATGTTCGCATTAGTATAACAAAATAATACATAACAATAATACGTAATAATTTACACACGGTGTATTTTAGAAAATTACAAATGGCTCTCACCTAGAAGTACATTCGCTACGAAGTTATGAGCAATCTCTAGCAATTACATGATGAGTTATCTGCGATGAGAAGCACGTTGCAATACCTAGACTGAAAGTGTTAACTTGTTGATTCACCTTGCCGATGAGAGCAAGGGCTGATGAGGATCCCCAAACAGCTTCGTCAATTGGACGTGGACGTGCGCAGTGCGATATTCAATAAAGAGACGTAGTGGCCACGATAGTAAGGCCAATGACAAAAGCCAGAACCCTGTCTGGCTCACGTACCATGGAAGACGGTCTGCGAACGCTACGATATATTCCTCGAAATTGCATCCTGCAAACCGATATTTATAAAATAGCTAGAGATTTACATGCGACTTGCTACAGGAAGTCTGAAACAACTGTTAAGGCAGCCTATAATACTTATTTGATTGAGTCGAATGGTCTTATTATTACTAGTATTACTCCAAAGAACTATACATTTCTGTTGGAAGCAAAGAAAATTGGTTCGTTGCTAGAAAACGTTTACTTCAACAGTAGGTATCTAAAGCCGCGTAGAAGGGTATTCGCCTTACAGCTCTGAAACTACATGAGAATTTCAGTACCCTTGTGTACATACGTTTCATTAATCATATGGCGCATATATATACACATATATATACCACGAGTTATTGTAGATGGCCAGGTTAAAGCGTCGAATAGGCAGAGTGGACACAATGGCAAATTACTTCTTCATGATCTTATTTTATTTTCTTCTAAACTTGATAAGGCGTGCACTGGTATAGAATTTTCTGTGCAGCGCGACGTGTTCTCAATAGTTACAGAGGACAAAAAAAAAAACTTTGTTTGGTGACTTCTACCCGGTTCGAATTAATAACTTGCACTTTATTGGAAATTTGAAGCACTTTTCTAGAAACCAGTTTGCAGAACTTAGTCTATGGGCGATCCGTATTAATACTACGTTTTGTTATCCGACTACCTCCAACGGTTTTACAACTATAAAATTGACGTGGTGATACTGTGACCTAGATTTTAGTCCACTGACGGCGCAGTACCAACGGAGTGCTTGCATATAGATATAATTAAGCTTCTATGACGTTTATCACTAGCCTGTCACCATTAAAAGGAGACGAAGTAATTCGGTGTTCAGTGGCATGCTATATCGGCATCAAGAGGCACCTTCGAGGCACTCACCCTTCTCATTGAGACACGAGTTCACACTGCGCGTATCCGCATTTCGTTGCATATTGACAAAACAGATCAGAAAAGATTGAAATTCTAAACGAATTTCTTTCCTGGCCGTGTCGCGGAATTTCTCTTTATTGTGTCGAGTTGATCTTTGACAGCCATACCCGAAAGTCCTTTCCAGTCAACGTCAGCTGCCAGCCAAGCTAACATAGCGATGAACGACAATGCGCGAGTTACGTCGCTGCAGCAACGATGGCCACTGCGGCGAAACTTGAGTGAGTCATAGCGGGTGGCATCATCAGAGAGAGAGGAGTTGAAGGAATAGGCTTGCTGTAACGAAATGGACTCGCAGCTTGCCAACCGGGGATAAGTGCCGTTGCTAACCAGTAGAGCAGCGAGCGACAGGCAGAAGGAAGAGAACTGAGGAATAACAATTTCCATGAGGGGAAAGGTAAACGAAGTGAAACCAAAGACCTGGAGAAGATAAGCAGCGCGAGGGTTTAGTAAGTTCACCAACGGTAGAGTGGTAGAGCGGCGGGACTGAACAGAGGACAAAAGAGAAGCAAAGTGCAACAATGGTTAGAGACGTGCTTGGACAGGCCAAGACCGTTCCACAGGCACAGCCAAGGCCTTCGGCTGATTGTCTGCTGTCGGGCCGAGCTACTTTCAAACTTGCAGTCAGCCTGATTGGATGGATGCAAAGCATGCAATGGATCGCGTAAGTTGCCACCGTCGCCGCCGCTGCTGGACAGAAAGCAGAACACCCACACACAAAAGAACGAGGAAGTGATGTCCCTATTTTAATAGTCATCCCGCCACCGCTAGTCGGTTGCCCACATTGTAAGTTTTCTTGACGGCCGCTAAGAAATGGACGAGGTTCGAGAGCGAGCTCACTTCTGTTCATTGACGCTTTGTGCAACAACGCTCAATCAAGCGCAAGTGCTTTGTTGTTGGTTGCACTTGCGGCATCCCTGCATTGACATCAGCCGCAACTCCAAAAGCACCGTTAAACACACACCAACCCGGCGCTCTTCCTTTTTCCTTTTGTGAACTGCGATGTCCGTTCAAGTCAGCTTTGACGATCTGTCTCCTTAAAATCCTGAACCGCCGCCGTCTCGATTCGCTGCCACTGTCATCTTAACTAATATCAATTATTCCTCACCATACAGTTTCATTCGATGTTCACATACAATAGCTTCTCTGTTTACCTACGTCGTGTCGACTGCAGTGGAGACCTCCTAACTTTTTTCCTAACCTAATTTTTACCATTTGTAAATATCATACTGGATGGTTTACGTAACTTGCTAAGTTGAATTTACTAAGTAATAAGCACAACTAAATACTAATAATATTAGTGCCTCGAGCTTTGGAGGTGACAGACTTATTGTTCACTTAAAAGTCCTGGATATCTAAAACAAGATGATAATTCATTTATGCACGCATAACCTTAAGGCGACCCGGAGCTTCAAAAACGGCGTCGTAGCACGACGAAGAAGAAGAATTAATTGATTTGCTTTTATTGAGTAAATTTCAATTACCACTATTTTATTTTTATCAAACATCTTTGCTTTTACGCGGTTTGCAATCACAATCGGCCAGGGTTATTAGCGGCTACTGTCAACTTTAACAACGAATAAATAAGTTCCGTTTATATTCAATAATACACATTTCTTGGCTCTTTTATTTGGACGTTGTTGATTATATAGCTTCCATTTTATTCCTATTGTTCCCTTAATTAATTTTTTTCATATATCCTTTATCATACATTCTATGTAGTAGTTTAAAGGAGTTAATCTCTCGTAACGCCAGTGGTTAAATACAATATTATTTCATTATTTATTCACAGCTTGATCAATTGAAATCGATGCATGCCATCGTTTGGAAGGTTAAGCGTACCTACCCGATTTCTCTACATCAAGACGAGTTCACATTAGGCAGCTCAAAGAGAAGAAAGAGAACACCTAGTGGATGGGTCGCGGCAGTCGACTACGTTTTTTAGAGTGCTCATCAGAGGGCCCTCGACTACTTTGGGCAGACAAGCGTCTGTTGACCCTCGGTGAGTGCAGAGCTCACAGTTAATGCCTTACACATCTCACATAGGCGTCTTGCTAAAAAACATTACAATGACCGGTAACAGCCGCCCAGACTTATGTAGCTTGAGCACAAGTAAGCAGCGCTCACTTAATCTGACCGGGAACGAACGCAGCCGCGCGCAAGTAAAGTGCTATGGTTCGATTCATAGGCATGTATCCCGGGTATATCGGGGCCAATGGCCCCCGATCCTGTTGTGTGTGCTCTTCTCCGTTGTTGGACAACGACGCCTGTTCTCCTTTGCCTGCCAAAACAACCGGTCGCTCGGCGAACCGGCAACCGGCTCCCGTCGCCAGTGTCAGATCCACAGCGTCGTGTTTCTTCTTCTCCTTCAAGCTAACACCGAGCACAGTCTTATACACAGCTGTCCCGCCAGAGTCTCCTGCAGTCGCTATCGCTCCTCTGCGACGCTCGGCCTTTGTGATTCCTCTAAAGTATAAAGTGATCCTCCTGGCTCCAGTCGAGCAATCTCAGAAATCTGCTACCTAGATGGCTAGCTTTCGTGACCCGTGCGCTTCTTCAGTCTTTGCCGGCACAACCACTGACTGCGCCATCCCTTAAACGCTTTGCCTCGATTTTGTCAGATCAATCTGGCTAGCGAAAGAGACTTTTCTTGCTTAGCGAAAAAAGCTCGGCAAAACGGGGAAGGGGTGTCGGCACTCTTCTTTTAAGCTGGCACGGATGCGATGGCAACCGGGGCTACGCAAGCAGAGTGGTTGCAAAGCAACTCTGGGGATCCAGAGGAGTAAGGCGGGGCGAGGCGGTTCAGACATTCGAACTGCTACAACATGGGACAGCCACTGCAAGTAATTGGACGACGACGGGGCAACAATGCAACGAGTTTGCTGAAACGACAGCCTTACGGAGATGCATCAGCTAGTAATGCGGCCAGGTTAGAGAAGAAGCAGCAGGCATTTGTTGATTACTGTTAGCCCGCTCCAGGGCCTAGCTACGCGACTGCCGATCGGAATGATTGTTGTCCGCAGGAACGCCTTTCAGCTCAGTGGTTGTCTCCGGCCCCGCTGCCATTGGCGTCCTCCACGCGACAGGAGGCCACAGGCGTAGCAAAGCAGTTCTACGACAACAGCAACAACGGACAGAGGACTATGCTACGCAAAGTTACCATCCGCTAAGCGTTTGCTCAAGTACTAGCCAGCGGTGTGGCATTCAGAAGGTCTCGAAAGGGATGCTGTCCCTTACTGTCTGATGGTCCCACAGATAAAGGTACTAGCTAGACAGACCGGCGGTAAAAACCGAAACTGGGTTGAACCAGTGTGCTTCATACGCTTTGTGGTACGCAAGTCCACCCGATGCTCTACTAGCGGGGACGGTCATCCGATGACGAACGACTGGGGTCAATGGGCAGCGGACAGAAAAAAGTTCACTGGATATTCTATTCGCACTGATCCAATCTGATCCATTATAAACAACAGCCTTGCGCTAGTGTGCATCACTTCGAAGACGTTAAACCATACAAAAAGGGCTATCAACGATTTACGATTAGAAAACTTATCTTTGAAGACTGGAAGTGGATCAAACAAAAGTAGCGGAGGGATCTATTTGTTTGGGATATATATAAACAGCGATGTAGAATAGGTCGGAGTCAATAAGGCTGTACAAATAACTAGGTGGATTTGCAAAAGGAAAGTAGTAACTGACATTCTGAAGAATCGATTGATAATCTATTAATGTTACCCAAATACAGTTAAAACACTGTAACACTGCCATTATGCGCTCTGCTGCCATGTACCTAACCCATACATTAACTGGAATTATGGATGACCAAGTTGCTTTGTAAAGACAATTTCAATTTTATTCTACCTTCTGCTTGACTATATCTATTTTTATTAGCTGTTTACAGATTCGTTGAAGTCAAGTATTTTTCTTTCTGTTGTAAAGCTAGACATATTACTAAACGCCAAGCTACAGGAACAAATTCATTAACGCTTGTCTATCGCATAACTTTCTATGAGAAGCAAAGCAATGACTTTTGTGACGTAAATGAGATGTCAGCTATACTTTGTAAAAAAAAATAGAAGTTCATTCAAATAAGTCTAGTGGTAAATAAATTCAATTTTAGCAATCAAATAATAACTGTTTATGTCTATCATGATACTAAAAGGTTCACTACATATAATCCGAATAACTAGTTAATTAAAGCTATCAACTGATACGTTTTTTTTGTATCACTTTTTTTTCCATCTCCTTGATCATAGTTTAAACAGGGACGATATTGAGTTGCAGATGAAATAAACTGTAGTCTGAGACTGTCAATAAATGGACAGCTCTGGCTTATGTTTCCATATCCTCTTGATGCTGTTATTTGTAAACGGACTCGTCGCTTGCGCTTTTATAAATACCAACCTGCTAGATCCAGTCCCTCGCGCATTTCTACGTAATCGTCCAGTCTTCCCTGCTCTCCAAAAAAGCGTGCTCGTTGCTCTTCGAAATCTTGCGCGGAGGCGACTGACGCAAAGGCAAACCCCTTGCCCAATCTAATCTTTGTCGTTGGATGCTCTTCCAAACCTAGAATACCAGGACAAAAGACAAAGGTGAAACCATTTGTTCCACGAACTCATTATGCATAAAGCTGCTATCATACCTCATCATTTACAGAGACTATCATAGGTCTCAGATAATGCTATACCAGTAGCAATTTATAAAGGGGGCGGCTTACTTTATGCAGGGATCCAGAGGATTGTCGAATGCGTTGCCATATACATGCCATGCATGACATGCATTTACATGCAATCTACTAGCATGCCTTTAAGGACTATTGGTAGTTAACTTGGACTGCTCAATGCTGTCATTTAATCAACAGATATATATACTACTCACCAACAAGTCGTTTGCTTATGTCTCTCACGCCCTGGTAGGAGAAACAGGACCCGCAGGTGTGAGTGTTCACACGTTCATAGTACGTCTGACTTGTTGCATATGCCTCTCCTGAAGCCGAAACGAGCATACAAACCTGAAGTCTCAATAGGTGACCATGCATAGTGTTGATTCATTGCATCATAACGAAGTTTTAATCCTATCCAACTATATGTGCGACAAGCATTTCTTAGCTAGTATGCGGCATTTGAAACATAATTTTCTCATAACATGTAGAATAGCACTTTGGTACAAAGTGAAACTATAAAGTGAGTCAAAGATGGCAGAGCATTCACTGGAGATAAAATGAGAATTATTTTTCTGAGATGTATCGAAACTAGCGTATCTAAAACACCCCAACAGAAAAATGCTGTACTAAGCTATTGATATCTCTCAAGCTACTTGCTCGCCATACGTGGATACATAACGATTTACCAGGCATTCTTATAAAGTTGACTTACCATTTCGATAACGTATCACCTGTCGGTTCCGGCGGACGTAATGGTAACACGTTGCCTTCCACCAGATAATAGGCTGCGCCTCCCGCATCTGGTTCATGTAGGCGTAAACAGCACTCGAGCTCACCTGTTTATTTCGGAGGATGTTAGCAGCTTTAATATGCCTGATTAAGTACCAGGTGATGGAGACCACAGCACATCAGCCGTATTCCGAAGAATGCTATACTTAAAGGGTGATTTATGACGAACGTAATTAGATCTTAAAAAAAAAACAGGCTCTTTCATAATATCGTAATTAACGCATATATGGATGGAAAGCCTGCGACGAATCTGTGCTGGGACCCAATATTCGAACTTTCATAAGTCTATCTTCTTTGTTCTATTAACTGTTTTATTATCACTTGTGATTCTTCGACGTGTAATGTAAGCAGTATGCATGCAAACAATGGCTACGTAACTCTGGTCAGGACATGAACATTCCGTAATTTAAGTACAGTGAGTAAGTATGTATGCATTGGAAATTGTGTTTTTCATGTTTATATCTTTCTTTCTTTAAGCAAAATGTACTTCTCTATATATCCCCTGTCGCAAGCACAGGGGAAGTTAGTAATTTGTTTGAAACAGCTTCACGTGCTTCGCGCTTTCAGTGTGCATGCTTTGTAGCTTTAGTGAGTTGGGTACCTTGTAAAGCAGTTGTAGTCTAGTGGCGCAATGGTAACACTCGATGAGGTAGGCGATATAAGCTAGTGCGAATACGGCGAGAGGCAGATAGACCTGAGCTTCACCACATGGTGATGCCAGAACCTGGCGCCTAATTGGAATCTGCTTGTAGTCAATGACATAGCGTTTGACAACCCACAAACGGCACCATGCAATTGCTGTCAGGCACGCCAACTGGAAAATAATCGATACCAGCAGAACGGAGCCTTCGTGAACACTGCTATTGTTGACTGATGCGATACTCCCGGATCTCAGCGTTGGCTGCTTGCAGCTCCAGCTGGCTGAGGGCAACTGTGATCATTCGAAATGCTAACGTATAAACATGTAATCCATAAAGCATTCAGTACGAAAAACTGAACTAAGCCATAGAATAAAAATCAACGATTGTTACTACAGGCTAGTTTACAGTTTCGGTATGCATGCGCTGTTTGCATGGTCGTACCCTTTATTTCTTTACCACTGGATGTGTTGCTAATGGCTGTATAGTTATTGGGGGGTGTGCACACTAAACGATCCTATACATTAATATATGTGCAGTGCGTATGACAATAAACCCCTTTTTCCCGAAGCATGTGTCTACACGAAGTCGCAAAAAGTTAAAATTTAGACCATTAAACGCCGTTATTAAGGGACGTTAACCAGATCAAATAAACCAAAGTCTTAAGTCCCATAGTCCCATTTCTCCTTCTGTATTTTGTTTTCTATCTTAAGTGAATACAGCGATCACGATGGCTTCCCTACTTTTTCTGCTAGATCGACTTAAATTGTCTCTGGCTCCCTGCCAAAGTGTCGCGACCAATGGCCAATGGCCCAATGGACCCAAACAACTCAGATAGTTTTGCTGTTTGCTGTCTTGCCATCTCTCGCTTAGCCATTGTACCACCCCTTCCGTGACCCTTATACCCCGCTCACGACTATTTGTTGTTCGGCTACGCATATAGTGTAGTGTGGCTCTTTGGGCGTAAACAACTCAGTTCCTCCAATATCCTTCACGCATCTGCACGAAGCAAGCGAGCATCTGTTCTATAACGGCTCCGACATCGCCCTTCTCAACGAGAGGGGTCTTCTTTCTTTGCTGTCAACGAAAATTCAACAAACATCAGGGAAAATGTCTGCAGCGGCCAGCTTTGGCCGCTGGACGAGTCTCTAAGTACATGAAGGTCTTAAAGCCTATTCGCTAACAGCAACCGGCTATAGAACGTACAGTCAATCTTTGCGAGCATATACAAAAGGAATACATGTAGCTGCTGTCTCGTTAGACTTTCAAGTTAGTTGTTGTAGTAATTATGTTAGGACGTTGAAATAAGCGAATTTATGTGTTAAAATTTACATGCTACACATTCTTTGTATGCGTAGTAATAACATCCTGTATTAGGAAAAGAACTGCTAAACGCAGAGAAAAAAAATTATATTTTAATGATAGAAATTACCTGGCGATATCATCTCCTTACCTTTGTCTTAACGCTAGCTTATATTCCGCGGGGAGTCACAGTAATGTGCATAAGCTGATAAAATTAAAGATGCCCACCAGGATGGAAGAACAAAGAAGGAAGAAGCCAAACGTATTACCTTATCGATAACAACTGCCCTTGACAATATATGCATATTCCAGCTTGTTTGGCAAATCTCGGACCAGATCAGAACATCTTGATTGAAAGCGTTTCGGATGGGATTAGTTGAGCGTGGTCGAAAAATGACAGGGGCGGACAACATAGATATACAGATCGCGTATGTCCTCTTCAGAAGTAGTCCCTCCATTAGCAGTTGTCTATTAATAACCAAGTATGACATTGTTGCTGGGAGCATTAGGACCGTCTGTATAAATACAAGGCTTGTTGAAAACGAGGTCTTTCTACAAATAGAAGACAGGAAGCCCATTCCTCATTAAGCCAAAAATAATGAATTGACATGACTTATCATCACCTTTACCACTTGGCTGGCAAGTAAACTCAATGACTGACTTATGCTGAGGTCGGGCGGGAGTATAATGAAACTGCACGGCCACATTTATATATAAAAAATGCCGTCGGTGTTTTCATTTTCAAAGGATTATTCTTAAGGACAAGAAGCCTGTGTATACTAGTACATTTACACACATACTCTTAAAAAGAAGTCTCATCTATTGTTCATTTGGCAAACTGCTTATGCAACACACACACTCGGTAACTGCTGTTGTGCACGACAGAATATTTTGTGAGGTAAAATTTTAACAAAGCCTTATATATCACGCGGAAGTATTTTTGTTAAGTTGTAATTAAAACCCGTTTCTAGATTTACAATGATTTCCCGTATCATCTGTAAAAGAAAATGCACTTAATAAGTACATAAAGGTAGAGTAAATCTCCAAAATGCGACACGGTTTTGGGTTACCTACCTGTATAAGCGTAAGTAGAAGGCATCTAAAGTGAGCGTCTTCCCTTAAGCACTGAGCAAGTTTTCTACGTTGGGGCCGCACTTCTTCATTTTCTTCAATCACCACGTTCGGTGCAGGAGCCGATAACTAGAACGACAGCAAAAAAAAAATCAATCGAGTGTCAGCTATGTACTGAAAGCATGATCGAGATTTTGACAAACCATCTTGTACCAGCAACAAGGAAAGAGTAACAGTTTTGCTGTTTCATTACGCTTTCTTTGCTTTAGAGGGTAGCCCTTCAATAGATTACCAGATCATTTATCAAATGGAGAACAATCATCTTTAAAAACCTCCTCGAAGTTTATCAATCTTTTACGAGAAAAATTCATTTTCTCATTTTCTTTCATGTAAAAAAAGTCATTTAAAAAGGATTGGGAACGTCGTTTTTTTCTTCTCGATCAAAGCATGTAGTCAATTCAAAAGTTTGTACAAAATTAAGAAAATAACAAATAAACGACTCGTGAAAAGCTACACGCGGACGTTCCAAGGTACTCCTAAATTGTTACGGGATGTGGTTTTCTCAACTTGCAGTTACAAAATTAAATTTTTCAAATATTAGTTTTTATGTCAATGTGACGACACATTGACATAAGCTCACTTCCTCCTCTAATTATGATAGACCATGAGGGAAAAAATAGTGGACGACATAAAAAATGGCCTTTAACAGGATGTTCGCTAAATAATATCTACCTATGACATATATAATATGTAACAACATGTAAATAAAAGCGACTATATATATATATATATATATTGCTAATATAGGCAAATCAGGTGGTCTAGCTTCAACATGAAAATGGCTTTACTTGTCAGAGACTGATTAAGCAATCATATATGCGTTGAACACTGAAAATTTCATTGTTATTTGACAGTTGTTTGTGTTAATCAATGGCAGTGTTTCTGTAAATATGGGGTAATCGAATATTAAATTGTTATGTTCGAGCAGTCATACATTCTCGCAAATTCAAACCGAGATGAACGCTCTTCACTCTGACCTTGCAGCGATGTCTGCCACGTGAAGTTTTAAACTGACTTAGTTATAATACCTAAATTGACGATGAACGTCTGAGAGAGTCAAGGACTACAATCACTATCGGTAACATTGGAAATTTACCAAGGGACGCCAAATGAATTAAGGTTTGAGAAATAGTAGAGTCTGAACACATTTTTTCGCTCAAAACCAAATTCACATTTCTGAAGCCCTATTGAAGCAGTTCAAGTGAAATTAATTGGAGTTTTGGCGTCGGCTAATCGCTACTGTAGATAAAACGTACATATACCATTACGTTTCTGAAGCCAAGGTACATTGACACTGTACACTACGAAGTGTCAATGGGCTCCGGAACACGTCAAGGCTGTTCCATCAGTTGGCACGACGATTCTCTTGAAGTAGTCATGAAGTTCTATTAATCAACTGTCTTAGAATAATCATGGAACACACTACGTGTCCTTATTCGGCATTGCACGAACTGTGGAAAATAACCGCTATATTGTTCCACCAAGAAAATGCGCCGCCTTCTCTTTTATAGTTGTCATGGGAAAAATCCACAAATTCAGCTTCTAATTGATTGAACACCGATCATATCCACGAGATTTAGCTCCAACCACTTCTTTCTGTTTTACAGGCTCAAAGCTTTAAGGCTCAAAGAATCAGGGAGTACTCATGCTCGTGAACATATATTTTGTAGGCCAAAATGCCAGCTCCTATCTGAACTGATTAAAGAGGATAGGAGCATTGCTGTGAAAAATGCGTAGAGCCAAAGTAAACAAAGTATCTTGAGAAATAAAACAGCATTTAGAAAACCTGCCACTCTATTGGGTTATAAATTTTTCGGGCTGTTTACGTATATTCCCTAGCATTAATACCAACCTCTAAAAAATCCGCATTCAGTAGTTGCTATATAAATACAACGTTTAGATTAATCCGTAGTCCAACATAGCGATAGCGGATATAAGGTGTCGCAAAAATATTACAAAATCGATTAAACAAAAAACATGCTTACTTAGCCACACTCACTATGTACATAATAATCTTATGACGTACTGGGCTAAAGAACATTCATCAGTCATTCCCTAAAGACTACTGCCCGTCTCGAATACACGTTGTTTAAAAAACGTTTATACTTCAAAAACACCAAACACCGCCTGTGGAATTCTTAAAATGGGCGAAGAAACCCGGGTCTCTGAATCGAGCTAGCGCGCCCGAAGTGCAAGCGATTTCTCCGGCTTCTATAAACTTTCTCTATGAGAAAAGCGAACATACCCCGCTTGATCTGTTTCGGCTCAGAAAGCGTTTTAGGCAGAATTGGTCAGGTTCTCAGTTAATCAATTTTACATGATGATCAACGATAACAGAGCTTTGAACCTCAGAGGATCGAATGCATTATTGCTTTTGCTGTGATCTGAGAGCGTTTTTCGGTTAAAAAATAATTATCAGTAACTGACACACGTTGTTCACTTCATCGAATTTTCTAGGATGGCACAAGTATTAATTTAATGTCTGTTTTCTAAGAAACAGCCATCTCATTATATATTTGACTTCAATGACATTTTTGAAACACTAAAATCAGCTGTCACGATCCTGTGCGTGTTTAATATGAAGCCAAGTTGTGGATATCTTGGGACACCATTATTAGCATATTCTCTTGTATATTATATAACTACGGATGTACAACAACCGAATTATAAGTAGATTAGTTTATAATTCAAGCCAAGGATGTCCCGTGTCCACAGTAGTTATCGCAAAAAGATATGGCAGTTTTGCCGAAGCGCTTGAAAATGATCAGGATCCATTTGCGCATCCTAACTTTGCGCTTAAAAATTTTTTCTTGGGTTTCCGGGACATTGTTTGTTCAATTTCTACGAATACAGTGTGGATTTTGGTTAAGGAAAGCACAGTCTACTTGGATACAGTGGCTTAGGATATGCCTAGTCAAGTAATTAGTTAGTTGAATATACTGTAAAATTCTATGGCTTTAGCTTTCTATCAAAGAGGTCTGGGATGAAATTTCTTATTCCATTTCTTCAGCGGTGAATTTTCATTCTGTATATATGCGCATATACCGTGCGTCCATGTATCACATGATGTTATCGGTGCGTTATGCCTTTCTATGGTAATCAATTGAAGTTGTTAAATGTTCCTGGAAGTTTGAAAGCCACCGAATTCCACGTTCCATCTTCCATTCAGTATTCTATTTAACGCATACATATCGGCCACATATGGCTACACGTATGCGAGCTGTTTTATTCGACAAAATGTTACAACTACTTGCTGATCGTTTGTTTGAGTGATCACATTTTCCATCGCTCTGCGACCTCTTTCGCTGTTTTCAAACCCTGCACGCGCTCCTCACTATTTTCGCAAGGGAACCCTGAAAATCGACACAAATAAGTCTTAAACGAGTAGACTTTATTAGAAAAAAAAAAAGATAAACAGAACATTGAAACGTTTCTTGTTGCGTAATAAAAGGCAACGAATAGAAAGATCGAAGGCAGGCAAAAAAAAAGAGCCGATACAATTTTATTGGGAGTTGCCAAGGTGAATTGGAAAATCGTCTTCTCTGCTTTTTACGAAGACCATGATCGCATATCTGAGTACATAGACGAGCATACATTCAGACTCACGCACACACATACACAGCTACCTTGCGATATGCTGGTGACTGGTGCGCATTTGTTCCAACAGTAGTTGAAAGTATCTGGAGTAAGCCGAGACGTCATTTCCTGTCAAGTCGTAATGAAGACAGAACTAAGAAACATATAAATACATAATCCAATTACGTAAATAGTTATTTGGGCACTACCCAATCTACCGTTTCTTCAAATTCGCTATTAAAAGCGTGTGACTAGCTATATATGAAATTTTCCGACAATGAAAAATATCTAAACCATTGAAATTCGACTACTATTAATTGACTTTGCCTGAAGTTCCCAATAGAATGATAAGTAATAGATGGACCAGTGAATAAACAGACCGATAGAGTATATCGAATTTATGTATAGGATTGTATATCTTCTACTTGTCTGACACGTAGAAATAACTGCTTTAGCGACAAAAGATGACACAAAACAGCTTATGATAGTAGACTCGTTACTTAATTACCGTCGATTCTAGAGTATCCTGGTTCGTCGAAGGAGAAAGCTGTTTACTTGAATTACCGTTCAATCTTTTCGATTTTTGACTGCAAACGTGGAATGCAGCTGGTCCTTCTAAAACAATATGCACCCATTTTGCGGTGACTTCAATTTTCTATTGTACCAAGGTGGCGGTCAGAATATATTTTTGATCAATCGATCATTAATCAAAATTGTTCGATCTTTCCTTTGGCCGCCAGGAAGTACAGAAGATAAGCTCTTAGGAGCTGATTTTGTTTTTTGTCCTATGCAGTAGCATTAATTAGACGCAAATTAAGTAGCAATTATAATAACCATTAGAACTACGTAAGATTTATGTTCAACTCAACCACACTGTTCACGATCTCTTCAGAACAAAAACACTTTACACATATCCGTTCCACCATCGGTGGCGTCCTTACTCTTGTTCTCATAACGTAACAGGTTATCTTGGTAACCACTCCTATATATGACTTACGACCTTTGCATAGGTCATTTTTGGTACCACAAGTGTATACACAGATATTTGCAAGTTCATGCATCGTCGGGAACTACTGAAGACTAGCGAGAGATCGTGCGTAGGCATACGACTATGCGCTGGTTGGGCGCCTATGTGTTTATCCGTCCTGCTTTTGGCAGAACTATGACAAAGGCAAGACTCGTAGTTTCCGGATCAGAGAGATTAACTGCACCACACCGCGGGTGACAACAACAACTGATTGTTGTTGCCAAAGTGGCAACACCGAGTGCTGCTTCATCAAATGCATACGGGCGAAGTACGTGAATCATTGGAGATGCTAACAATGTGACGACCTTGGGTTTGCCTACAAGCAAAAGCAAACTTCTCTTTTTTCTATCTCGCAAGGCCGTCCGCCTGTCAGCGAATGAATTTCGCCTTGGCAATCGCAAAGCCGCCAGGTAGTTGCACATATTATGTACGCAAACAATTAAACTATCTGAAGAGCTCTCTACAGCATACAGAGCAGCCAACGCAGTATGTCCAATTGATTGAGGGAGGGTGGTAGTAACCAGCTGCAGTAGATCGTACATATATCGCCTATTTAGTAAATCGAGGACAAATATCATCGGCAGTACCAAAAGGATGAAAGCATGTTGGTGGTCAAAGATCAGTTCCGCAGCCTGCAGCATGCACATACCTATGAAAGGATACAAAGAACGAGAGCTAAAACGTTCAGTTATTTATTTTTGCTATCTTTTTTGCCTTGTTGTTTTTGTTATACGGGATATCGAGGAGAACCACGAAGAACAGACTAAACGAGAGAGACAGGTTTACTACGTGTGTAATTGCAATCAAGCAACAAAGGTTCGGAACGTACAGGTTGCTTTGTCAGGTTCAATTCTGTGCCAGGTGTAAACCAGCGTGAGTCATAAGTTGGCAGTATGAGAAACTTTATAGTCATAATTATTGACTCTTCGTGTGTACCTGGTACCGGCGTCTTCACTGTGAAATGTCTACTGAAGGTTACGTAACTGATTTTTGTCGTTCTTCTATAATACACATCTGTAGACGATTAGGATGAAAAGGCTCGTCGAAGACGTACACAACGAAAGCTTTAAACCTGACCAGACAACCGTTAGGCCATATCAAAAATGCCTACCTATACAAACTGTATGCGTGAAGACAGGTATTACAATACCTACAATGAAAAATTTTGTATTTTAGGCTTTTGCTTAGTCCAGGTATGCTCTTGGGAAATAATAGCTTGGGCCACAAATAATAGCTTTACAGTTATCTTAGGCATTTTAAGCTCGCTAAGCGATGTGTGCTTTAGCTACCTAGCGAATTGGTGCTCGCTTAGATCCAGCCTTGTCTGTCAGCACATCGCAGAAATCGCAAAGATATTATTCGAAAATTTCGATTGAAATTTACAAATATAAGCCCAACCTGTTGAACTGTTTAATTCACTGCCAATTCGATTTTCTCTCCTGCTTGCATAAAAGCGCATTGTTTGTTACCGTAGACGGACGACAAAAGTTTCTCCTCATAAAGAAATGTGTGCTTTACTTAATGTGCAAGTAAAAATAGCTAAGATTAAATAAACTAATTCTATCAAAAATTCGGCGAGGTTCTAGGAAGTGAGGTGCGTAACACGAACATCCTGATAATAAAGCAAGAAGTCGGGTTAACCTACCAAAACATACTGCTAAATTACACAAGTAGATATAATTTAATTAGACTAACTAAAGTAAATTCTTAAAAAGCATGTTGGCTTATTTAATTTCTAGGACCTAGATACCTTTAGTTATATGAAACAGAGCCAGGATATCGCGAAACCCCTGTATGTCGTACAAGTCGTACTCCGTTTCTACTGTTAACTGGTTAATAGCTAAGCTTGAAAGGGTCAAAACTTAACGATAACGATATTTAAGTGTGTACATGAAAATACGTATGCAATCGATTGTGACATAGCAAGTAAACCACAGTCATTGCTTTATTTTCAGTTTTTTTTCAGTGAATTTTTGTATTAGTATGTCGTGTATATAAGAGATACATACTGAATTGCCGTCTATCAAGGGTAGCTTCTATACAGAGAGCATAGATGTAAGTATGATCCATTCCGTAATCAGCGGTCAGTCATTACATTCGTATATTTATCATATGATCACTTAGTGCATCAGTTTATAGTGTATTGAAATGTTTTTATATATAATATATGACTGTCACGTCGTTGTAGCTGTTGGGTTCACTATGTCTCACTCCATTCGCTTCAAGCTTAACATTTTTTTGACGGACTTTCTAAAAGAAGGTAGCGCTTTGTACACCGCACACAATCACGGTTCAGTACCTACATTGTTTTTCGGCGCCTATATATAATAATTAATCCTAAGAATTATGAAGGGTCACATGTGTATATCCCTATGGATATAATACGTACATCATCGTATTATACGAGGTGAACAAAGCAAAGGAAAACTAAACTTTACATTGGGTATGTAATTGTGGTCTTTGGAAATAACGAAAGATCATCCATTCGCTGTCACCGTATCTATTACCTATTAATTTATCAGCTTCCCTGAGCAGAGCTGAAATGCCATATGTCCACTGGCAAAGTTCGCGGAACGGTTTGCAAACAAACCGGGGAGTACGGGGATATGGTAGGGGCTAAAACCAGCCCTTGAAACTGTGGGTCGTGTCTGTATTATGGGCTCAATAAAAAAACATATCGCAGCTAATAGGATTTTGCCAGCCGACTAAGCCCAGCTTAAGTAGTAGTCGCATTTGTCGATTTAGCCACCAATCATTGCTTCTTTTGATCATAATGTACTATTTCTTTTACATTTACCTTTCCTCGCCTGCCCCATGCTCATAGACTCCTTCTTTCGCTTCGTATATGAAATGCGACAACGAAGCCTTGATTAAAACTGTCCTACTTCGCATTTATGGTGTGACCATTTATATATTCTTCTGTTCATCCTTTTGATTGACCGTGCTTTCGTTTAAGGCCTGTCAGACATCTTTCTTGGCCTCCTCTCTTACTCGCGGTGTCCCTAAATGCATCATTTCGTACGATAGCAGAATTGCAGTACATACTACAGTACATATTGAGCTGCTATGTGCGGCCTTTTATCTTAGCGTCAATCCAGGTACGGGTGCGACACACTCCAGTTGAAACCGCTTACGGGTTAAGAGAGAAGATGGAAATATACAGTAAATGTATTTGCTTATTCGTGGAACTGTAGGCTCGTCCATGAGGCGCTGTGCCGTAGTTAGAGTTGTGGTTATGGGTGTAAGAAATGGCAACAGCGTATTAGAGCAGTCCGTGTGCCGATTGTCGCGTGGATTGCGGTCACTGGACGTGCAGCGACGACTTCTCCGAGTGGTAGATACGGAACAAGTGGCTGAGTAAGGCCGTTGTATCGGCGTCGTTAATCCAACGGTTAACGCAGTGCGGATTCTCAAGAATTTGCAACAGGGCCATGAGCACTTTGGGCGTACAAAGACCTAGTTGTATAACAGGATTCGCGATGATCGCTTTATAGATTACACCGTCAGGGTCCAAACCAACTTCAAGGTACTCGGGGGTGGCCCGTCTGTCTGACAGGAGCCAATTGCATGCTGCTTCCTGACTGTTCGAATGAATACGTAGTGCATCAAGGACATCAGACTCGGAAAAGCCCATGTCTTTAAGGTTTTCGACAGCCTTTTGATTCGTTTTGTACATTTTGCGACGGTACTCCTGGAAGCACTGAAGCATAGCGTACGCCTTAGGAATCTTTGCTGGTTTGCTCATGCTTGGCTCCGCAAACAGAAGGTCATGTTGTCCTGACAGAAGCAACTCTAGAGCCGCGGCGGGACAAGACTTCTTGGCAATCAAGGCACGTTTGGCGAGGTGTTGATCAAAACCCATGTCTGTCATCTTCTTAATTAGTGTGGGATCAACTGTTGGCTCACTACCAGTGTACGGCGCGTTAAGCTTCTCGTCAAGATGCTCGAAAATAGATTTGACGTCGGGGTGATCCCTGAGCATTACTTCGGAGTACTCAACTAGAGTTACCATAATCTTTCTAATCTCGCTTCGATGTTCACCTTTTGGCGGGAGCTCGGCATTCGGCCTATCGATATCCATAGGTGGAACACACTCGGTGGCCTGCTGAATTTCAACCAAAGTGGGAGCCCTATATCGCTCTTCGTCACCGGGTGTAATTTGTCGAACAAGGCTTCGTTCGATGGGCGACGATGAGCTAGAGCAGCCCGCCTCCACCGGTGAATTACGTCTCAAGAGTAATAGCTCATCATTTGAGTACACAACCTCATCCTCCAAGCGTTTGCTGTCATTGAGCGATCGGCCGGACTTCGACGAGACGAGTTTATAGTGTTGAGAGTATTTGATGCCAGCACTAGGTGGCGCCAGTTCGCACAAGGCCTGCGTTTTTACCTGTTCTACGGTGAGCTCTTTGCGAAGCTCTAGCGAGACGCTAAGTCCAGTCGCGTCGAAAATAGTTGTCTTAATCATGCTTGCTTGCCGCTGTATATTTCTCTGTTTCGCTTTAAACTCTATCGGTTTCTATCGACACATTTCATGTATGTCACTACTACGGGCGTGTCGCTGCTTGTGCTTTTGTTGTCACAAATGTCAGAAGATATGCGTTACATTGTTGCGCACTATCTGACACCAACTAATATTCACAATTAGAAGTCACGTTTGCCTAAATAACATTCGCCGCTTTTACATAACCTCACTTTTGCTCACATTATCCCATCACGCATTACAGTTTACTTCTCAAACTCCGTGAAAAAGCTTAGCTCGACTGGGGATGGACTCTATACTTGCTCTGTGTTTCTGAATCATCATATAAGAAACCTGCCTACTGTGCGACATTTGGCGCACAAATATCTTATTGAACGAATCCTGCGAATTGCGACTGCTGGTATCATTTACGACATTCGTCACAGGACCGAACTAATCTGCGATGAAGAATGCGTGGAGGGGTCAGACAATGTGGGGTCAGCTGCTACAAACACAACACTTTACCCGCCTCGCGGATTCGCCGTAAGCCGTTTCTGTCGACGATAACGACGACGACGACGGCGGTGGCAGCGGCGGCGGCAGAGCGGTCAGTTGACACTTTCGCCCAAACAACGATTTAGTTTCCGCTTGATTTTGAGATCGTTGTTAAAATACAATGCCGTGTCCTACTGCCATACTAGGTAATGCTAATAGTGATAATTGTATTAGGTTAGTAGGATCGTACACAGAAAACGATAATAGAGCTGTATAAGAACCTTGGGGGGTTTGTGAGGTGGTTCTCGGTGTAATGATAAGTGGTTTTTTTACCTGGTTTAGAGCAGCGGATGTGGGGGCCGTACGGGCCCTCAGTGAAGAGTTTAGCATGTCGTCCTTGCCGTCGACACCAAAGCGTGCCCGAACCACCGCAACGTGTTATCCAAGCGAGCTGACAAGCATTTCCCGGCCGTAACGCTCAGTCACCACCCAGTATAAGCGGAAGAGTATCTCATGTACAACGGCAACAATAACGGACCCGGACTACGAATATACATAGACACGGACACTGAGCACTTTGGGAAATATCGGCGGCAGCCTTGGTGCTACTGCTGTCGTCAGAGGGATTCACGCTCAGCACACACACACACACACCCACACACACACACACAGAAAGAGTCAAATCACCGCTACTATTCTTGCTGCTGTCCCCCTTCTTTACAAAACAAGCAGCGCATACAAGACAGTAGGGGCAGACGACGGCTGCCAAAAGCGGAAACTATTTACAATCGATGGATCCTAGGAAAGGCGGAGCGACACGGACGCCCTCTGGTATGGGCTTCGAGAAACTCACCTGGGCATGAGAGTACAGGGGCGGCACAGGGTCATACTGAGGAGGGCAACCGGCGGCAATAAGACAATATACTATCGAATGGGGGAGCGATCGCAGACTTTCACAATATAATCATCAACATCAATATCATGACATCATAAATAATGACTTTCACGATTATGAGGAGATAAACTAGTCATTAAATGGCTTAACTTAAAACTAATGTTACCTTTTCGTGTAGCGTTGGTTTGTATCTGCTATTATTACTGGTTCATTTTAGTTATAAAACCGGCCACTAACTTATTTGATTTAGTTGTTGCCGTATTTACCCGGTTGCTCGTGACTACTTCAAATAGTCGATTTCTGAGCAAGCGGCTTTGGATAAGTTGAATTAAACATAGCCAGTGCATGAAGTTAGCAATGCGTTTCGCTCAGACGAGTTACACGCTTGTCTCCGATCACGACTTCCCAATATTTGACTTCAGACCGTCTAGCGCCAATCTATCAATGAAACTACTACAAGCAACTACATAGATTAAACAGTAAAACGTGGCTGAAATAGTCAGTTTACTATTGGTCAGCTCCGTTTGTAAAAAAACTGTTACTACACTTCCGCTTAACAAATACTAATCTATTAATGTTCTCCAGAGTTGTAATTGCGTTGGTAAGAAGAGCATCGCTGATTAAAAAAGAAGAAGGTTTACATCTCTCATAGTTGCTAGGCGGCTAGGTACTGCTCTTGTCTACGATTCTCTTTAAGCAACGAATAAGGATCGCACTTACTTTTTTTGCAGTTCTACACAGTCGATGAATAGAGGAGAGATTGCGCTTTAATTAAAAAATTATAGCATAGACCGCACATATGCTGCACCACAACCTTCTATGGGCCTACACCGCGAATGCTGGATACGAATATGCTAACATAATTCACAGCTCCGCTTCCTCTTTATCGTCTAGTAGCTATAGTTATAATAGACTAATCTCTAAATGTGATCTACCTAAAACTGTACAACATTATACGAAACGATCAGACAAAAGTTCTCCTAGTTCTACTACCAGGTTATTCATCATAGCACTTTGTGTGACCGAGTCTTTCTTGTTCGTCCGGCTTCGCCCTACTACAAGTGCCCCATGCAGCTTTGTTGTATCCAACTTATTTGCAACTAGTTGACAGTTGGAGCATCAGCTATGTTCCTCTATTTACAGAGTGTGTCTTCGCGGCATATGTTTCTTAGCTATTCTTTCATTTTCCTAGTCGCACTCCCACGCAAGCCATTTCAACTGACCGACTGAATATCTCGAAGTGACTTTCACTCCGGCATCTCTATTCCTATAGGTGCGAAGATCAGTGACGAAGGTCGTCTTCTTATTTAGTAATCTGTAAATAGAAAATAAGCGACAAACGCTTTAGTTCAGGAAATCGATGCAGACAAGTCTAACAATAATACTTTAACACCTTCTCACATGTTACGCATCGTTAGACGAAGCACTCCTCGTCGAATTCATTTCACACTGATGTCTGTTACTGTATAATCGTTTTCTGAGATACCGTCGTCGAGTTGCGTCGCTAACTAACATTGCCCAACAGACCTTCTGCCGCTGATACTGTCTATTGATTAACGACGATAGTAGTTATCGAACATTTTAGAGAAAATCATACGACTGTTCGGTGGAACACTATATTTTCTTATGAATCGGTAAAGCTCTTCGTTTGCTACTTGTGGCTTTGGTACGGAGGGTTCTTTTGCACTCATCCTTGATTTTTTACAGCTTAACGATCCCGAGGCGCCGGGTTCTGGCGCCCAGTTCTCGACGTAATAAAGGCAGCTGGTTTAGTGTTGGCGAGACACATGCAAGCAGCAGACCTGGCCCAATCTGCAACCTACCGTCCTACATTGACCTGCCAACAACAGCACTGTTGCTCGTATTCTTCTTCGTTACGCACCGTCTGTCTACGGGTCGCTCGACTTGTCTTGGTTGGGCCAGCCAGTTCATCGGCTCGCTACATGGCAAGCGATAGATGGATCTGTGTTATTGCCGATTGCTGTGACGTCTGCTTTGCGGTCGCTGTTTTCCTCCTCGCAGGGTGCAGCGCAGCAGGAACAGTAGCAGCGCGCGAGTGTGGAGTGGTCTGCTAAAGTGGCACCATTATCTCAGCTGAATCAGCTGAGGTTATTCACCCTTGGCGGTCTGGTAGTAGTGTGTAAAAATGTTCCTTCGCGTAAGCCATCTCATTATCGAGTTTCCCTCAGCGTTTAGCATAAATGGATGGATGAATGCATTACGAGGAAGTCGCCATGATTTCACGCGGGTAGGCGACCGTAAAGACAACATAGGCCAGGTGAACAACCCACAAGAAAGAGTACAGCGCAGTAAAAATAATTGACAAGCGTATACATATTGAATGCTTAATTAAAAGCGCTCATCAAAGCTTACCATTGGAGTTTGTAGCGATTATGAAAGCCAGATATGCAAAAAAAAACAAAACATGTTCGATTAAATACGATGACTAGTGACAAATGTACACACATGTATCTAGTAGATCCAGTTAGTGGGGTGGGCTATAAGCCCAGTACGGTGGTTTTGGTGTAAAAACTGGCAAAGATAAAGTTTCGAGGATAGCATAGGTGAGACGTGATCGCTACGAAGTTCACAACCTACACGGTACAGTAGATCAGTAAATAGTATCTGATATTTAAAAAAAAAAAACTAATCAGACTTGTACTCTATATATGGCGTAGCGACATCGAAAATGTTTGTATGAATAAAGCAGGAATTCTAAGCTTTAGGAATGCTTCTAGCTCAAAAGTATATTGTAGAGACCGAGTCGTGTTTTTTTCCGGTTAGATAAAGCAAACTGTACACCAACTATTACATAATTTAGCTTTATATTCTGACACAAACACTACTTACATTGCAATCGGTATCTTAGTATCGTGTAGCGCGCTCAGTTTTATCTGACTACGCGTTAATTTAGCAGCAGTTTTTTGTTTACTAGAACATTTTCAACGAAAAATCCCCTATGCAATAGTTTTCATTTCAGTGCATTTGGCAGAAATATATGAAGAACTCCCGTGAAAGGAGATTTCGGTTAGACACGAAAACCCTTCACGTACTCAATACGAGGGACGATATAGTTGTCAAGTGCTATAAGCAGTTAAGAAAAACGTGTACGAAATTATTGCGCACGACATTTATTTTATCATTAGATTGAGTTTGACAACGGACAGACTATACGGCATAGCCAATAAGGACGCCTATTTTGCCAGTGCTCCTTTCTTCGGCAGACTACATATATCATAATAGCCATTGTCACGATGATAACTATCACATTGGAAACAGTAACAATATCCGTCCCAATGATTCCTATACAAATAATAATGGTTCAGAGGCACGATCGTGTTAGAACAAGTCGGCCCATGGCATTCCGCTATGCTTGTTTATATTTCCCCTTTCTTAATGCAGCTTTGTGGATAGCCTCCAGAGTCAGCAACTCCTAATGTTTATCTAGGTAAATGATCATTTTTTGCCATATTGAAACGTCATGAAAATACGGCTTTGTTTGAGCTAGCCAAATGAAGCATAATCTTTACATAGGAACGATATTCCTTAAAATAAAACAATCGATTAAGCATGGTTTATCACACTTCACTACTTTACGAAATCATTCAAATGTCCGCTGTTGCGTGCTTTACGAGGTGGATATCTTACAACTTTATATAGTCTAGCAGGCATAGTAAAATGATAGATAATTATTTTTGTCTACATTACAGAAGTTCATATCGGTCTCAGTGAGACCTGTCGGCCAACGAATGGAATAACTGTTTGGCAAACAAGCAATGACATGGCTTGATATTTGTTTGTAACAAAACGGCATCGGTATTGTATCAAATCCGCTAATGTTATTTAGACTAAAATCGTCATTGAATACTTATAGTTAGTGAAGAAGTTAACAGCTTAGATCTACAATGGGACATATAAGACGATTGTAACAAGCGACACAGACTCCTGTCGCCGACTTGTTCGCGATATCCTCTTCCGCCGTATTCAGCAGTACCATTGGTTTTTCTCTAGTGGTTTAGGGAGAAAAATTAGCTTCTATAAATCAACGTGTTCTAGGTCCTTTTGACGAAAGCGTGTATTAAACCTGATTCGTAGGCATATAGCATTTCTTTTGCCAGTCCGTAGTAGTATTCAATAAGGTTCCGGGCTGGCAAAGAGTGGAGGGGGTGCTTTAGTCGGTATCAGTCTCGGCGGAACAGAGTTCAGCCGTCGAGGTTGAGTCCGCCACTACACCAGGTGCCTATGTATCATTTGGCCCTAGCTGTGTGCATTAATTCCGCCTTTTAGAAAAATTGAATAGGGTAACTTTCTAACATTCAACGGCTGGTACGGTAAAATACTAATAGCGTTTCCACAACTCATGTATTTGTTCGATTTCACTAGTGCTGCCTATTCGATGAATTCGTCGAAGTAATTGCCTAGACGATGACCCTTGCGGCTGACACCGCACGAACAAGATCCCCGGATGGCTATGACGCTCCAGCCGATTTTTCCGTCATCCTTTAATACTTTGCCATAGGTCCAGATGTAATTTTCACGGCAGCGGGAATTCCATTGCTAGAATAAATTGTCATAGTGAATGCTTCAGTATTTGTTTGATGGAATGAGGCGCGTTAGGGCCATGCACAAGCGAAGGATTATTTGAGGCTGTGCGAAGATTTACAAGAACATCCCACTTCGTGGTGAAGGCTGTACGGTGGCTGCGTGTAGCAGTTACTTTTTAAGCTAACAACGGTTTTATAACAAACTATGGGTACCCACATTTACATACAAGCTTACTCCGCAGAGATGGGGACAGCATCATAAGAATAGTACTTAATTGATAAATGTGTATGTGTTCTAGTAAATAAATACGTACTCCCTTGTCAATGCCAAGACATTCTCGGTGCTGGTTTTTGTCCAGTGGTCGGGGATTCTCTTCGGTTGAATCTGTAGCGTGACAGAACGTTTCATAAAAGTATTGACGCACAAGGGTTCCATTAATCGGCACATGCTCAAGTACTGTCACTCGATTGCCATACGGATCTTCTGCCTCAGTGCGAATTACCCAATCGGAAAAGCTGGGGCAAACCTCGCGGGTCTTTGAGCTTTCCGCACGTTTAAGGGCGCCGTTGAGAATATTCGACGTCAGGTTGCCATTCTGGAAACCTACGTGGCTATTGACAGATTTTCCCTATGAACGAAGGTTTTATACAAAAAAATAGAAATCCTTTAATAAAGCTTGGAAAAACGAATGAAACTGGCGTTTGATTAGTGCCTACATTTTTTCATTTGCTGTAGATGTGTGTTGTGTATGGATACACCAGTTTAGCCATACTTCAGCTCTAAGTTAGTAAGTTGCATCGGATACCCTATTTATAAAAAGCGCAATCTGCCCTCAACGTTTTCAAAGAAATAAGATTTCGCCAGGATCTAGACCCTGCATCTTTTTTTTAGCTTATTTACCAAATATAGGACATTCATGAGATAAATTCAATTATTCGAGGAATTGTTCAGTATGGGAAATTCTGTTCATCGTTCGCAAAAGTTCGTTGTTGTGCAGTAAGTTAATTCTATTTGCTCAGCATCTTTGATTATTTTAACATATGCACTATCCTCCAAGCAATATTCATGTTGATCTGACTAGAAGAATAAAAGGATTATTCTATCGGCTCTTAGCACTGTACCTGGATAAAGTTGCCCCTTGGTACATTTGTCGATCTTTTTAGCTGGGGCTTGTCGACGGCAAACCGAACAAGGCCCTTGCGAACAGGCAACTCCATATTGACCTGATCTCGTTCATAAATCGAAGCAAGCTGTTCGTCTAGACTTTGTTTCCCCATAATAATCTCCTTTATTGCAACGTACACAAGATTGGAAACACACATGAGAGATGAAGGTTAATGTAATGTTCCTTCATGTTGGCCGTACAATTTTAACTGAGCCACAATTGTCAGGATTACGCTATGCAGGTATAGGGTACATCGAAATAATCTAGAACAAAGTATTGTAATCAACCACTCGAATAGGCCAGATTTCGTGGTGCTATTAATTGGAATTGTTGATGAAGTTGTTTCAACTTACCTCCGTATTTAGGTCATACGATGCTGACCTGTGGCCTAAGGCCACGGCGAGCAGCGTTGACACGCAAATGATCCTAATCTGCAAATGAAGATATTCTCGTTTAGTTACATATATTCGCCTTCTCCTGTATTACCTATGGTATTTCGAGAATCGCTCTAACCACAAAATGCTACGTTAAAATATATTCCATCCAAAAATGACAGTAGCTTATCGTGGAGGAAAAAACAAGGGTCGCTTTTAAAACGATCGTTGCACATTTAGTTAAAACATCCGTAATCCTATTTCGTCACAACGGTGAAGATTTGTGGAATCATCTTCACCAAGCAGGAGTAGTTTACGTAGAATCAAAGAGGCACATCACATTTCCGCTGTTGGATTTCATCGGCGCAAGTTATATACGCACTGTACCTTGGTCATCACGGCCGAACGTCTGACCAGCGCGCTGGTCGTATTGAGCCTTTATAAAGGGTCCACTGACGGGTGAGGCGCCGGTTCGATCCCCTAGAGATCAATTTAAACTCCTTGACGAAATATGAGTTCCGTAGGTAACTTTTTTGTCGAGTCCGAAGGGACCGCCTACGATGTTGCAAGTGAACTTGTTTAGACGTCAATGCCATTGCAGACACTGGGAAGTTCAAGAGGATGGGCCTAATTAGAGGGGAATACTTCGGAAGAAAAATAACCTTTCGAGCCTCTATCGCATGCAAGCGCTCGACTAAGTTAAAAAAAGCGGAATTACTATCTATAACAGGTGTCTGTCCTGTAGACGAAGCTGACCTTAGGTTGAAACTGTTTCAGAACTGTAGTCAGTTGTATTCGAAGTCCGACGGATAGGCTGTCCGTGATCCGAGATAGTTACGATAGTAAGATCTGCCTACTTAAATGACTCGTAGTTACAATGGAATCACTGGTGCGGTAGTGAGACTGGTTAGATATTAGTTTTTCAACATTAAATTGTTATATTTAACGTTGAATTTATGTGCATGATTTTTTTTCTATAGATGATTTACTATTATTTATAGTTTCAGCGTCCCATGTAGGATTATAATTTTATGTCAGACTTTATAATAGAATAATATCCGAACCTCTGTACAATTTACTCCGTATAATAATAGATTGTGTTATATTCGAAAACTCGTTACATTCGTTTTAATTAAAATAAAAAATTTCTAATAATGAGGAGTTACGACAAGCAATGATATTTTTGACTGCTCATCATCCACAGGCTCACTGAACAAAAACTGGTCAAAGGCCAGTCGTACAGGCACACAACTGATCGAACAACGAACTTAATAAGTACATCATGTTTCATTGTGTCTCCTTTAACTTTCCTAACGCGTTTGATAGAATAAGCCATCTTGGGCTAATAGATAGGGATTTCTCGAAACACTGAGGGACTCTAAGCCTGACTATACTGATAACTTTCTAATAATAAAAGTGACGCTCGCTGATACGTTGTTCCATAGAGCTGTTGCTTCGAACCATTTTTTTTTGGTTCACGTTAAAAGCGTGTTTCCATCGTTTCTAAAATGCCAATTATATGCCGGTAATCTTGAATTTGACGGTAATTCTATAATAACTCTCTCTTAGGAATGACTCACTTTATGACTTGCCGTGAAGAACATCTACCGATAATCTCTTCTGTTCTCAGATATCGTGCCCTTGAATTAGGTGAGCACCTATCTACCTAACATAAAGGCATTACCCCCATAGTCGAGTCGATAAAGCATCTTGGTATCATTGCAACACTCATTCTCAACTAGAACCTTCATATTACACAAATCTTTCGGTCTGCCACTCTGGTGACTGGTACTATCTTTTTTTTTACATCTTTAAATACTCAGACAAATTTTTTTTCAAATAGTTAGTAATACCAATATATGTACTGCCTTGAGGTTTGGTGGCCTCATAAAAATACACTTAGAAGCCCTCAAGCTTAAACAATTCCAGTCTTATCGGTGCCGGACGCCGAAACGTGACGTCGATAAAGGAATACTATAGTATTATTTGCCCCTGTTCCTGTACTCTGTGGCAACGCAGATGTACAATCGTATTCGCAGTCTAATCCTGCTTCTATATATGTCAGCCGGTGCCATATAATTTCCTGACAGACCTGGAAGCCTTTTCGATAAGCTCCATAATTAGGACCTGTTAAAAACGCTAAAAGCGAGAGAATAAATAGGCTCTTTACATAGAAATTGTACAAGGAATTAGTAAAACGAAGCTGAACGCATGTGTTTTGTAAGATCTTGGTTGTCTTTGACAGGGCGACTTGTGACGCTTAAAGAAATTGTAAACTTGCTGAGAACTCTCGTCTCTCGACAGAGAGACAACAGATTAAGCCATACAACGCATTTACAAGGCCAATAGTCATGTGAAACCTGACGTCGTGATCTATTCAAGCTGAGTTCTATTATACACAGATTAATGAACATTTTGTCATATATCCCATGGTGTTGGCTTTCAGTAAATACTATCACTAGCTGATTAGGAAGAAGTACTAAATTTTCCTAGACGCTCTTATCAATCGATGAACTTAGGTTGTTTGTAGAATTCTCTAACTCTCTAGAAAAAAAAAAAACAGTTGTCCTGTTTATCTACAATAAGCTGGCCTCTTGAGTCGCTCTAACTATTTTTTGCGTCGCACACAAATACAGTTTGCAACTAATCGCAGTTACCGACAGCGCCTCTATATGTAGGCAATACCAACTTTTACAAATCTATCGCCCACCTACCGTAAAACGTAGAATAAGCAAACTGCTATTCAGACATGCTAGATTCAAGTAGTTGTCCTTCCTTGAGCACACGACCCCGTAACTCCCTTTCTAAGCCGCCTCTTTTTTCTTGCTCGTATCTTCAATCTTTCATTTGCGAAGTTCAACTACACGCAATCCAGCAGCGCTTAGCATAAACGACTATGTAGTTTATGCTCTAGCGTAAACATGGACGGCAACGGTTTATTGTCCCCCTTCGAACACAAAGTACGTATTCCTTGCCCCATTCTGTTATGTACAAAACGGTTGAGCGCAAAACTCAATACGAACTGATGTTGCGCCCATGAATAATGTATAGTGGCACTCATAATAAGGGCCGTGTAGGGCAGCAGATCGTCTATTGCAAACAGTGAAAATCTAGTCGTCGTCAGGCTGAGATGCAGCAGATTCCACAAGCATGGGGGCCTGTGTTGTTATGCGTCTGTCACACCGCTGTCTCTCCGCTCGAGGGCAAATGTTCGACGGCTGTCGGGGGGCGCGGGGGCACGGTACTCGCGTGCAACTTTGAACTGCAGAAGATGTTAGAGTGCCTAGAGCAAATCACTCACCACTTCTTCCACAAGATTTCTGCACATATGGCGGGATCAACTCTAACAAATGATTAAAAATCAAAAATCAACGGTCAGCCGTTTGTTTCTGACACGAAAGTTGAAAAGCCTGGCCAGCGACACAGTTAAGTACTAGAAATTGTGTTGTTGTTACCTTACACTTTTGTAGTATAAAGTCAGGCCGATGATTAGGCAGTGATTTGAATGTCCGAGAAGAATAGGCCGTTAAGTGTCTGCAACGTCACTTTAATGGCTGGTTTCTTTGTTGCTAAACGTTATGACTGTTTTTTCTGAATCGATAAGATATAGAAGAAGAGCGGTTCAAGTCTGGCACAAAAACCATAGAGGCTAAAGTTGAAACTGCCTATAAACAGTAACACTACAAAACACATCAAATTTATTATATAGAGTTGAAATATTGTGATCTTTTCCTTAGTGTACTTGAAGCTCGGGGTATAGTGCTTCTAACGGTCAGTACGAGGTTTAAATCTATAGGCAATTCTGAAGCGTGGTTATATTTCGGTAGGTATATTCTCCTAGAGTTTCTTCTAATTATCATAGGTGTATATTTAATACCGATAATCCATAGTTTTGACTAGTGTAGATAAATTTTTTGATAATATAGCTTGATTTCTCCGCGTTCGGTGAATTGGCGGTGCTTTAATTAAATAAGCCCTGTCATATGCCGTACGTTTGGTATTATATGAATTTGACAGAGCTACATTGAGTGAAACAATTAACAAACCGCTAGCTTTTGTTTAAAAGGAGGAGATTTACCACATCCGTCGGCCTATTTATTTTTCTACCCGCCCAGAAGCAAATCAATCTTAGTAAGCCGCGCGTGAATGCGGTTCAGTTCAGTAGTTTTTCTGAGGGAAGTCGATTCTGATTGCGAAGTTCCTTACCAACCATTGCTCCAATCCTAATTACCGCTGGCTAAATAACTCCTAAAATAGATTGTTCTCGAACGCCCTCAAAGATTGTAAACGCGCAAGCCGACGGCTGTCGGCGGGAGAAATTGAGGGCAACGAAGTCTAGGACGGGTGGATTTGTCTGTCGCCGGAATCGGGCTAATCGGCTGACTTTGTCTTCAGGTAGGGCGAGACAAAGCGAGCTGTGCGTTGGCCGCCTTGAGTCCGAGCGAGGTTTTTACGCGCATACGCGAAGCTAGCAGCTTAATAGACACAGATGTTTAATAAAGCGGGGCCGACTCGCTGCGTAACTCTTGCAGCCAGGCACAACATCTCTTTGAACATCCTGAACTAGACCTCTGGCGAGTGGGCGGAAGTAACGGCGGTCCGATCTGGCTGCGCTAACCGAAAAGCTCCGTACATTAATCACATTAAAGGCGAAACGGCGCAGTAGAAGAGAAAGGCAGAGAGCCGACGAAGCCAAACATCTCGGCTAGCACCAACCAGCGGCCACTCAGCGTTAGTTGCGAGAAGGCAGCTGTAACGATGTTTTAATGTGGATGTCTGTTCTTTATTGAAGTTGAAGTGCTGCTATGTTCAGGTCACATAGCCACAGAGTTCTAGGGTTCCATACAGCGCCCAGCCATCACCACTGCTATGAGATTGAGTCTTGGCGGCTGCAACGAAGGCAGTAAGAACGGCGGCGGCGGCGGCGGCGGCGGCGGCAGCAGCAGCTCCAAGAGACCACAGTACTATGAAGATTTTTGCCAAGAAAAACGAAAGAATTGCCTAGAATGTAAGCGTCCCGTATCGCCTTCTATTACAGGGAAATTTCGTTTGAGCTGAGATATGTCTATTCTCCTTTCCCGTTGGTTGAGCAACATCTTGCGACTGATCGTTCTCTGACGTCAGTAGCACGAGGAACAGTCTATCGAGCAGAGGTAGAGCATCGTACACGATGGGCGTATTATTTGAGGGAAATACGGATTCACTCAAGCTGTCGACGGCGATAGCGATGCCATTGACATTTGACCGACCTTGCCGCTGCTGTCTTGGGCTGTCTGAGATCATTAACTGGGGTCGAGCCCAGTTGACTGACCAGAACTGTTGGTTAGAACTTGGAAGTATTACTGGCTGCCTATTGAAGTTGAACCTGATCGTGTACGACCCGCTGTGGTGTAACATAATATCACGTTTTTTCACAGTGCTTGAAATATTATTAGCGAATGCCTCACCAAGATCTGAGTTCGCTGTTATAGGCTGTATTTTGTTCAGCGGCCATATTTGCCGAAATTTATCCTGTATTTCATCTGTACAACAATTAATAAACAGCTGGCTTTGCAACAATCTAGCAGCAGTATCTTGGCAACTGGTTGCGTATTCCTAATGCCCGACGCGTCCACTGCCTTGCGACCTGCTTGTTTTCGTCATTATTTTCAGCGTCGTTCGAGCGCTCCAAAAAAAGCTTCTAAATTTGTCTTCCTCAGAATGCTCGTTATATGCTGCGCGGCACGCTGCCGTCACAATACGCAGTAGCCGCCACGCACGACGCGTATTTACAGCTTGCCGACTTCTTTCAATCTGCCCCTTTTCTCTTCGCTTTGTATTATTTCCTGCGTTCTCCAGCTGCAACAGAAAAAAAGGAACCCGCTTACTTACCCCGCCTATGTTAGTGCAGCCAGCAGCAGAAGGTAGCAGGGGCTTCTTATATTTCATATAGTTCCTTTAAAAATGGTCACGTACCCCTCGTTCCCCAGAAGAAGCTGAATAAAACGTAGAGATTATTCTTTGCTATCACGGATATTTTGTGTAACTCCAAGCAATAGTATGCTAGGACGCCAGCATGTCGCCTACGTTTGGTAAGTGCCAGAAGGTGACACGAAAATCTCTATAAGCAAAAGCAAATAAATCTCGTTCATTTCTATCAATGTCTGATGTGCTCCGCTATGGTGATTTGTTCTGTGGCCCTCGCAAATAAGTTTTGCCTAGACAAAATATTGGTTAAACGAAAAAGTTTGATAGCATATTTTTGATAGCATCTTGTGGTATAATTTTTTTTCATTGTAGCCTGGACAAATAGAGAACATTTCCTTGGAGTGATTCCACTAAATATCATAAATACGTGTTGGCCTGATACGTCACGAACAGGGACGTAGTACACTCTCTAAAGTCACTAGCTATTTTATCAGCAGGTATCCTGCAGAGCTATTGTCAAGCGTTCATGGGCCCCTCGAAGGCAATGAAGACCTTTGCTGCTCTTTCGGATGGGAGGCCTTGAGAAGAAGGAGTCATCTACAGATGGTTTTGATAAATGCCGCACTCTGTATCTGTGTCTCGTCTCCTGCCGAAACGTGGATAAGGGGCAAGCACCCAAATTGCAGCGCTCTTAAGCATGAAGGTAGACTTCGAAGAACAGTTAAGGATATCCTTCAACAAGTTCAATAGAATAGGGTCTGGAAACACCTCCTGTTGTCACAGATATTAAACGTTTTGAGTCATTTAAAAATGCGGCGGGCTTTAACTTTGATCGTACAGTGGCCTGCGATATAAAGACTTAGAATAATCCTATCATGCGTAGAATTATCATTCGTTACCAGTCTGTACTAGTAAGCCATTGCGTCCTTCTGTTACTGTTTTGCACGCCAATGTTGTTGTGTATTCACAAAATGTATTAATCATTCAAAGTTTACTAATGGGTTTACCGTTAGAAATGGCGCATGTGCCAACGCCTGTGGCAAGGTGGAAAGCGTTCGCTCGGCGGTCACTTGAGTGACGGTCATAGATTTTTACTGCAGTTACGCATGTAAAACGACGCCGACAAAAATCAACTTAACAACGATCAAGTGTTATATACCTGGATATCAAATTTTTATAGTAAGGGAATAAAAAAGTCAGCGATGATCACTCAGCCGGTATAAGGGACATAATTGCGTTGGGAAATTGATTAAATAAGTTCTGGCCTTCTGTAAAAATTACGTATTGAATAAGTTATATAAGCTGAACAGGTTGTAATTTAACAGAAGAGAAAAAACCAGTTACTGTATTTGGTACTGACGCGCGTCTGGCGGCAAGAAGGACAGTACATTGATATCACTGTTAGTGCTGACAGTTGCAGTAAACGTCTTAAGCAATACTAAGCAAAGGCAAAAAATAACACCAATCGCAACGACTATTTGAGCCCGAAACATTTTCGGCCACTAAAAATGTTTAAATGACTATTTTTTGGCATGCGATCCAGATAATACTGAAAGCACTATAAGTGGGCTAAGGAGACTGATTCTGGGCTGTTACTCCACGCGCACCAAACGCATAAGAGGGAAACGGGGCTATAGCTTTAGCAGCAGCGCTCAACTGTGATGGTTTTAGGATCAAGTGTTTGAAGCAGAAATGAGCTCAACGGAGAGCCTACAGCTTAGCGCATCCTTTAAGGTGATGTGGCAGCGCACGTCATGGCTTCATCAAGGGCGTTCCCAGCCCTTATAGCGCTCGCCTTCTGGGTCCGTCAGTGCCTTTGTTACTCACTAGTGGTTCGAGTCTTTTTTCTTTTAAATTATACCTATTTCTGCACCCTTTGACTCGCATACAGGCACACATATTCGCACAGCTTCTATGTCATTCAACTTCGTTCGCTGCATTTCGAAAACGCATGCATTCATAGGAGTGAAGGATTCGTGGCTCGAATCCTCTTCAATCTTCTCAGCATTGTCTTCAGGTCACTTGTCGCCTCGGCAATATCTCAGCGTTCTGTGTTGAATATCTAACAGTCCTTATCTTCTAACAGGCACATTTTACATGTCATTAGTGAAGGCCAAGCTGTATCGTGTTGAAAAGGAAATCATGCGTAAGTTTGTTCCGCACCTTTTACATCTGATAGCGAATAAGTATCGGGTATACGTGCACGCAGATTGTTGACTTTTGGCACATACGTGCACCACGAATCACAGAACATGTGATAGTGACGAGGGAAATGTAGTTAGATGATTCGACTCGTTTTCGATTGTGCCGTCGGCCTTACCTGCGCCATCGGCCTTACCTGCGCCATCGGCCTTACCTGCGCCATCGGCTTTGTACTTGCTGAACAGTTATTTTGAAAAGAAGAGTTCTATTTCTTGGCAGAGCATATAATCGAGTTGTTTCGCACTGTTTCCCCGCTGTTACTAACTCCCAGAACGTTATTTCTATAGCTCCACAGAGAGAGAATAAACAGAGTTGGACCCTTAATAGTAGTGGATGCACCACGTGTTGCTACAGATGTTTGACGCCAGAATAGTGCCAAGCTAAAACAGAAAATTAACGTTAGCTAAGTGTTCGATATTCACAAGAAGGACGAAGACTGCTTCAAAGCAACCCTGTTCTAAAAATCGTGTCGAAAGCCACATAGATGGCTTCAGAGCAAGCGTCATGGAACAATTTCGAACAACAATTGGAAATTATTTCAGTAATAAAGTTTTGAGTTATGTCATATAATAAGCATATGATTTTCTGCCCATCTTCTTGAGCTGTAAATACCGAATGTTCTTCACACGTGTTTTCTCTCTAATAATTTCACCGGTATGACAGGCACTAAATAAATTCAATTTAAAGATATACGATAGCGATCTTAGCAGATTAAATCTTACTCGCGAAAGGACGCCATGGACGTATCATCAATCAACCGTTCGTTCTGCAGATAAATTAATGATTGACGGAAGTGATGGTTTCGAACGTGGCCTACCTATATAGAATTGATGGAACGGTATTTGACGTAGACAAGGAAATTCAATATATGTTTACTTTGGAAAATCATAATTTTTCTTGTAGGCAGACTATACGACTTCACAGATACTATAACCAAATGTTAGAGTATGTGCGATGAAGGGACGAGGAACGGACAAAGACATTTACAAAGACAGTATAGTTAGTCAATGGTTTAATTTTGAAGTGTACATACAAAAATCGAAATTATTCATCTGAGCTTGATTGCGTTTGTATATACATCCACTGAAACGATCATAGGTCCACAAACCATTGTCTTTTCCCTAAACGATTTTACCAGCTCATTCAAAGCCATCCCGTATTTTAAGAGTTCGAAGGGGACAAGCGTTGTAGCAGCCCATAATGGATACGCTGTAATAGAAATCTGACGTTTTGTAACAGACAGGTGTTGACTGCCTGGAGAGACGTGCCAGTTGAGGCCGACTTCGGAACTATCCGGAAGTGAGGACATAGAGGTGTCAAAGAGAAGCATTCACGTCGTCGGTGCCCCATATGCTGCTCGTGCCCCGTCTCAAACGCACAAAAACCACAACGGCGAGAAGGAAATAGCTGAAAAGATGGCAGGAGCGCCAGGCAGCTGCCAACACTGAAACTGCTGCTGTAGTTGTGGGCGGGAGGGTTGCGCAGCGCACCCAGAGTTGAATCTATGCAGCAACATGAAGATGCAGGGGGGCAGGATCCATGCAAGCAAGCATTGATCGTCGCTTAGGGTGGGCGACTGGTGGGCCGGCTGCAGTCCTTTGACGGGAGGGTCTCCTTCTGTAATACATAGGGTCAGAACAGCAAAGGCAGCAGCAACGGATAGGACCGTTGAGGGAGCGCCAGGCGTAGTTTAGCGATGCCGGTAGCGCCTGCTGATGGGCTGTGATGCATTGTAATAAATATGAACAGACCGGATGTTGTAGCAGAACGATAGCAGAAAAGAAAAAGAAGTGATAGAAATACAAGGCACAACAAGACAACAACAGTACGCAAAGGACTGGTAGCTACGTTGTAGTAACCACGTCGTCCTCCTTTCACCCCGTTTCTTCCGCAAAGTCAGCCCATCATTTCGCTCGTAGCCGTCTGCTGCTGCTTCCGCCGTCGCCGCAGCCGGTATACTGCCATCTGAGCAAAAAAAGGACTGAATGAGTGACTGAGCCGACTCGGCCGACTTGACTCAAGAGCGCTGGACGGAAGTGGTCGCGGCCGTTCAAGCGGCGTTCTACAGACAGATAGAGAGACAACAGCGAAAGATTCAGCACGCAGAGAACGTAGCAGCTATGTTACAACGGCGGTTGCCGTCGTCGACGGCACGTTTGCAGGAGGGCGTACGTGTGCAGGACAACGTTACAATCAGGTCCTGTGTGATTCTGCACGAAAGCTTGCATCTGTAAGAAAGGGGACGCGACAGGAAAGTGATGATCTTTAAGCAATGCACAGGACAAGCTGGGGCAGAAGTCTAGGATGGGTTTTACGCCCGGTTGCACATTCCTGGCCTCGTTTTGTTTCCCCTTTATACTTACGGGTCACCCATTCCGCTCCAAACCTATGCCCCTTTTACCCGTTGCCCGGCCGACATGGGAGGCCACAGCCGTATTTGTGGGGAGTTTCCCGCGGCGTTGCCGTTGTCCTGCTTGTGATGGTGGGTCGTGCTAACTTCCGCTATGGCGGGAACCGCCACCGCTTCTCCGTGAGTAGGACGAAAGGGGGCAGGCTCCAGCAAGGCGATTCTTAAGAAAATGATGGGAAGATTTTTGCGGGAAGAAATAGAACTGTAAAGGTCTTGTGAGGGGCAATAGTAAAAGAGAGCCGTGCTCGGACAAGCATATGTACCTATAAACAAATGTCTTCTGCTACACGCTCTTCTACAACAACACAATACGGTGGCGCGGAACGAAACGGGTTATGTGAGCTTGTGCTTCGCTCTAGACAAGGGCAGTGACTCTCGTTCTACTTTGTGGGGTATTGCTTTTTTTTCCCTCTTTCTCTCACTCTCTAGCAGCTGTGCCTGTTGTCATTCACTTACAAACTCTAGTGCGGCCTTAATGCTGTCTAAGGTTCCGGTATATCTCCTGTGCGTCTTTTATGGTTACCGCAAACGTTTTTAGTCTATCACATGTCTGTCGACGAAGACAGATTGATGCCGTCCTTCTGATCAGATATACTGAGTTTCTATGGCAAATAACAGGTGCTTCAAATGTGCATGTAAATGAGGGTTTCAGTTAAAATAACATATATATATATATATATATATATATATCCTAATTGGTGAAAAAGTCATATCACCTTTGATACCGACCTACCGAATGTGATTTTTTGAGATTCTGTCTTCTGGCGGCTGTGTTTATTAGATAAACGCTATTGTGGTATTCGCTGTATATACAAACAAATAGAATTTGCTACGCCAGGTTTGCGCACTATCGTCTATTACGCCAGGCTATAGCGTTCGATAGCAATCCACCGCCACTCAATGGATTGAGGATCTACCTTAAATAAAGTCGTCGTTACTATTTTGAAAGCTATACTTTCTCAGGTGTGTATGTCCATTATGTGGGGTTAGAAATGAATGGTTAATATTATTATAGGTTGGCAGAAAATACAAAGCTGAAATGCCTTTTCTAATGTAACCTGTAAATATGACATCGGTCTATATATAAGACCAATATATTTTTGTCTTGAGAATTTCACAGATCGTTGGGAACATAAAATATCAACTACGATAACGTCCGTCATAGAACGTAAATCGCAGGACTAAATTATGGGTAGCGTTTTTGAAGCCGGCGTCGCAACAACAAAAAGATTAAACATAGAAGCCCTATGCCATGCTTCAAAACCGAGCAACAAAACCACGAGAACTCTTCTCGTACCAAAATTATTTATTGGAAACGTAAATCAAAAACTTAATGATTCATTTCGAAAGCGAGGTAAATCAATTTTGACAATCAAATAATCGTAACGATCTCTCCTTTCGTTGTCACCAGTCTCAATAATGATTTCCGTCATATATCCAGTGACGTTCACTGTTTCTTCGGCGCCGACTATTTCTTCCAATAGCCACCATAATAAGCACCATAAGCGGGGTAGCCGAGACGGTAGCCGAGACCGTAGCCGCCATAACCGAGGCCATAACCCCCGTAGCCAAGTTTATATCCGTATCCGAGGTTATAACCGAGTCCGTAACCGAGTCCGCCATAATAAGTGGCCGAGGCGATGGCAGCAAGAGCCACTACGAAGATAAGATACTGCAATGTCACAGAAATCAACAAAAAAAAAAGTTTCATTTTATTAGCTAGATTGTGGCCTTCTACTAAATTTGCAGGATTGTTAGACCGTTCACTCAGCCATAGACTTTTTGACAATTTCTCAGCGCTGCCGATTCTTCTAGAAAAAAAACATAGTAACTACTAAGATTTTAAACGAAGAGGGTTTATATGTCAGAGGTTAAACATTTTATGAAAAAAGCTGCCTTAAGCAAAGATAGCTTTTTGATTAATTAAGCAGAGCCGAGTATCCTTACCGCAACTTTCTGCATTCTTGGTTGTTTTTCAACTGCCTGCTAACTCAATGAGGTGCCGACCTCTTCGATCCTTGGGTCTTATATACAGCCCAAGATGGTAGAGTATCCACCATTGCGACTTTGCCCTCGCTCAAACGTTCGAATGCTCTTCAAATGTGTCGGCTGAGAGAATCTTTGCTCTCCTTATTTCTGTCATAGCAGGGGCCAGCAACACTCTCCCTTCCCGTTGCTGTTATCGTTGACGCCCGTATCCTCCTCTTAACAGCCCCCGTGCAACAACAGACATCAACGTCATCGCCACTTCCGTATTTTCGAAAGTAGAACCCACTCAGATTTAAGAATATTCTGGAAGAATCAATTCAGCCTTTACGGCACTCCCCCACACTCTCATATTTGCCACTCCTCACTAAGCTGAGCCACCTGACCGAAACTATGTTATTAGAAGGGGCAAACATCATATACAATACTAGTATCAATCGCGTTACTACGTTGTATATAACGTTTTCGGCAGAATTTGGCACGCGTACACAGAAGGCGGCTACCAAGGAGAGAGAACGAGGGAACGCTTCGCCGATATTTGTGTCTCCTCTTTTGTTACTCACCCATTTCATTTCGCCCAACGATTCGTTGGGCGTAAACAATCTGATTCAAGCATCATTCAGATCATGATTCATCTATGTCATGTAGCAATGATAATAGGGTAAAAAGGAACTGTTCCAGCGGTGTTGCCGTAAATCCCAATAAAGGTCAAGGACCAGGGGATGAAAAATAGGATAGTATTGGGAGAATGTCGCTCTATAGAAATCATATACAACGCGTGGATCGATGTATAGGCGTTAATAACATGTTTGTACTATGTAACTATCTGTGATATAGCAAAACGCCTCTCGCAGGTACTGTGCAATGTACTGCGTAATACTTGTCTTCCTATTTATCAAATGTTTTCATATGTAGCTAGAAAAGATTATATCTTTGCGGAAGTGCATATATTCAGAATCGTAGTAAAATGGAAGGCTTATACATAGTATAATAACGAATAGCCATAAATACACGACGACTTTGTACGTCGAGGCATATGTGTCGCTTTATAATGGACGGTTTCAAGACTGTGAACCTTTGAAACGGAAAGAAAACTGCTAAGCAATCAGAACATAAGCTTTAGCCAAATTTGGTAATAGCTTGAATTTTTGTAGGACACCTTTAGGTGGCATCGATCACATGTTGGGGAAGACGCGTCGAAAATGTAAGATGCACAAATCATTGCCTTTCCGTCTATTAATTCCCATTCGAATCGTGATTTTTAGTGCATATAAGCATACTTTCTCTGAAGTTCAGCCCCTGCAAAAATATCCGAAATAGCAAAAAAAATATCAACTGGTTTTGCCTATGTCTGAGCTGGACAGTTAGAACTTTATCATTTAGCGGAAATCCCTTACCGTGCAATACAAGTTTTCAAAACGTACCTACTCGTTGTTGGATATCGTCCAGTAATTCAGTTCACAGAACGTTACGAGGGCGCATACATACATATATTGCGTTGTCGAAAAAGTATTGACCCTTTTATATTTCTTAATATTTTTAAATGGTATTATTAAATTGAATAACTTTCTGTCATTTTTCTGCTAAGACCATAGATCAAGCATTATAGAGTTTTTGTGCTTTCTAAGGGAAAAGTTATCAAAGGTGACTTCGTACACCTAGATTGAAGCTAGATTAACACCACTGAGGTAATTCGCCAAGATCCGAGCTATACGGCGAATGCACTAGAAGTTCCTGTTCTCTCAATTTTTGCCTAAAAGCTAACGATGTATGTGGTCATCATAATGGAAGACGATGCCTTTTTTTTTGTTAGTTCTGGTCGATTGACTATTTTACCAAGCGGCAGCAAATCATCGTGGGCACCCTTTTTCGAGTCTCAGTAAAAGATAGCGTCATTTTTCGTCATCAGTCTCGGCGTTGTTAATGATTATTAGGCACATTTTTACCGTATCAGCCGCAATCATAGTTCTGAAAACGATTAGATTCCATCGCGTTTCTGCGAAGCTGGGAATATGATTGAGAGATTTCCTTTGTTCTAACACCTGTGGCATCAAGGCTTTTTTGGAGTCTGCCTTCTTCAATTGTTTAAAACGGATTAATGATGAATGCTTAATCTCCTAGCGGTATCGTGGTCGTTTATGTGTCGATCCTGCCCAGCTTTCACGGACTACTTCGGGACAACACCTTTCACATTGAAATTTCCAGAACGAAAACGGCAAGACAAGCTTCACTCCGCTTCTTCGAACAATACGTTTTGACGGCATAATCTTTATATGGGCCTGGGTAGCATTTTTGCCTTTAACAAACTTAGGGAACTTAGCACGAGGTTGATTTATTCTTAAGACGCTTTATTTTCAATGTTCAAGATTCTAAACTTCCAGCCAACACCAGCCGAGTCCATGCTCGCCGAACTACGTTGCTTTGAAGCCATCTAGTTAGAAATCGATCAACAATTTTTCGATAATCCAATATATACATGTACAGAATTTCAAAATTTAGTTTCTATTTAGATGATTAACGTCTGAATGGCAAATGTACATAACATCTCATCTAACGTCGGGTGTTATATGGCGTTCTTGTTCCATTGTCGTCGGTTTTCTGGCCTTCTGTAGACCTTATCTTTATGGTATCAGAGCAAATAAAAAAAAGCCACTGGCGACTGGTTTGGGGATTCTCTATGGGACCCGCCTGTGTGAGAAGCCCTCGTAAAGACGCCGTCTCCTAGAACGGTGGCTGCGCGCAAACGCGCCGTTCTATTAGAACTTCAATTTTTCATTATCACTAGTCATCTAAATGCGTATTAAAAAAGATTTCAGCGGTTGGCATGACTCACTGCGTAATCGAAAGAGAACGGTCTAATTGATTATTTGCTTGTGGGGCAACTAGTAGGTTTACATTGTGTTTCTGTGCGTAACATACGTTACTCAGGATGTGTAATTATACCGATCAATTGTGCCATCGAATTGGTCTGGGCGTTATATCGAAAAGCCGGGCATTTTTCGAATTTCAATCATAAACGTCTTCCATATCGAAGATGTACACTAAGTGATGAAGGCTTTGTTTTGAGATGTTCCGCTATCACCTTTGCAAACTATTCTTGATTAATAGATCTATGTTGTTATTCCTAAATCTTCCACAGTCTTTCTGTTCTTGTTTAAACACGGTTAGATTGGATTCTTCGTACCTTGGCTACATTCTTACACTGGTAATAGCATTGTCAAGCAAATTTTCTCTGTCTTAAAGTTTGACACTTGATTATTATCACCACGTTTATTATCCGATTATCAAGTGATTACACCCTACTAAGAAACGGTGTATATATTTTTTTGCAAATATTATATGTGTGCATATATGTACGTAGCAGCGATAACTCTCGTAAGAATAACAGACTATGAGCGACATCGCTATCAGCTGAAATAGCATTCTTTCAGATTGTTTTTGCTGGAACTTCGGTTTGTGTAACAATGTCAAGCGTCTCAGAGTAGTAAATTAGCGAAAAGAGAAATACGAGTATTTCTGTGTGCGTTCAGTATTTTGCCAAGCAATTCAACTTTAAGCAATAACCCAGTCGGCCACGGTTTCTTCTAAAAAGCAATACGGAACGCCTATCACTATCTTAGTGCGTATTAAAAATGACATTTTTTTTTTTTTATATTAATATTCGAGCTTTTCGTCAAATATAGTTTAAAAAAAAACACACACACAGAGTGTTCGCCCTTAAAAAATACCAAAGTAATTATACGCTAGCCAGAAGACAGTTGGCACTGATATAAATTCGTTTACATAGATAAATGCGACCGGCGTCTTGATAATGCGCCAATAAAGTTGTAACGATATTGCCAACGCTTATTTCTCGTTATTTTTTTTTCACTATTTATCCTTGTACGCTACGTAAAAACACATATCGAAGTACGAAAGGATCGCTTGAAGACAAAAATAAACAGCCTACAGACATTGGCTTCAATGGGAAATCGAAAAAGGAAGTAGGTACGTTAGACGAAAGCTGGAACTCTGCCTTCCCACCCACTGACTCTGCTGGGTAAAGCCAGGCAGAGCTTGATGTCTGCATATATTCCAGAGACGGTTCTCAATGCTGCCTAAAGAAATTCAATTTAGAACAAGAAATACCAAATGGACTAACAAGTGCTCTATTACACTTGCTACGTTTTACTCACGGATTCAGTTGCCGTAGAATTTAGGGCTCTCCGGATCAAGATGGCCGGCAACCAGTTTCCCGACCTTTTGAGTACGTAAAGAACGGCTTTTTGTTTTGCATCGATCTAAATAAGTGGTACTCTGAAAAAGCCCAGTATGAAGAATATCCCGCACGAAAAGGAACTTCCTAACTCACTAAAATATTGTTTCCCGCATCCTTAAAGCTCTATAAGAATCAAGTAGCTAAATTACTTTGGAGCTTCCCCGACCGGCAGGCAATATTGTTCATTATTGCAGCACACTGAACTATCTTTTGGGTAGAATGAAGCCAATGTATTAAACCGTGATATTACCTAGATAGTTCCATTTGAACTTGACGATATCTTTGAAGCTCTTTTGGACGCTTATCTTATCGCCAGTACCGATAATAATAACAACTTCCATTATTAACATAAGGTGCAGTATATCGTTCAGCGTACATGTGTCGTTGGCGGTACTTGAAGGACCGATTTTTCTGATCCGTTTCAACCAGAGAATAAGCCGTCCAAGCTACTGCATTGACCAGATACAAATAAACAGCTGAAATCTCTCGAAACACAGAAATAAGAAATGCATCGAGCTCGAAGCAATCCACATGGTTCGAAAAACGCGGGTATCGGAATAGACGAAGTTTAATAGAATTTTCGTTGCTAATAAACGAGTGATTTAACGAGGTGTTGCATCATACACGACGAGATGGCCTCTACGATAAAAAAATTTACTACAGATTCCATTCTATGGCACGATGCTTGTCTAAATATGGTTGTTACGTTGTGTTCACTGAAAATCAAATACATTTCTATAGGGCAATACTCGAACTTGAGCCATACACGTGTCGTCTTTCGCGTTCCTTAAAGCGTAATTTTATCAAATTGACCCAAAGCTCAATAGAAAAATTGATTCGTTGTTAAAAGTTGCCTATTTCCCACATCGATGAATAACGTCATCTGACCGGGCGTCCGATGGTATCAGCAAAACAAATTGGTCCCAAACGCGCAATAAAATAAACACACACACACAAACAGATATCGAGATAGCCAATAATAGCAATAGTCTATTTGTGATTGACGGTTATCTAGACATGGATTGATCCGCCGAAATCTGGCCGTAAGAGATTACCATTTCAGCTAGATTCAACAATCTGCTCGTGTGAATAGAAAGTTGAAGCAATATAGATAGCATTGCCCGCTGCCGTGTCCGCCAGTGTGATCTTGCGTCACTTGGTGGAATACTTTAAATGTGATACCGGGGGGTAACAGCCGCTACTTTCTAAATAGTAGATCGACGTCTGACGAGTTTCTCATGGAAAAATTGTGCTTTTTCCAAGAACGTACCGTTTCCTTTTGCGATCATTAGATTTCGCTGAAGGTGTATATTTGATAGCAAGCCACACTTGATGGATGCCCTTCAAGCAAGGGCACTGTATTGCAGGCTGGGTAATTTTATGTATGCTAGTTTAATCTAGATTGTAATCAGCAACCATATATATATTGAAATCATGTATGGCGTCAAGCTATAGCTTTCAATAATAATCACGATGATTTGTGTGCAATATGTTTTTTTTTTACAAACAAGTTCGAAGGGATAAAGTATAATCAACGTTAATAGAACTTCTATTTTTCTAACAAACTACTATTTTTTCTTATATGTTAATATTTTTTTGTTATGTAATATGTTTCTTGCGATATACAATCCATAAGTCACGATGTATTGCCATGTATAATGAGTTATCTAGACATCAGCTGTGACTTGTTGAGTCGAACTGATGCAAGCTACTGATCAATGGGCACTTTATGTATTATGTAAAATACAAGACATCCACAAATGCTCCCTGTACATGTTGTCAAGCGGCGACAGGAAGCCTTTCCCGACTATCCTTTCAAAATATTAGTCCCCTGCGAGTCATCCAGGGCACCAAACGATCATCGCGTAAGCCGCCAGCGCCTCATGGTTGGACTCCGTGATCGGAAAACTCGCTCTGATAATAATCCCCCTTGGCCTCAGTGAATAGTTTCGCGTTAGGATCTAATACACACTAAGCAATAATGTAGTGAACATTGTCGTCAGAAACTAGCGACTGCTATAGATGGTGAGCATAGCATGTCCAGAATATGCAGAGTCAATACGCGTACAATATCTCACTAATATATTAGAAGGAATAATCAGGGTCGGCACGATGCATATTCTATTGTAAGGATGGTTATATTTCCGTACATTTCCAATGAATATTGATGGTTCCTAAGTTTATCCTTATAAGAGGAAGCGTGTCGAAGTTTACGGTGTAACTTAAACTGACTGCACATAAAGATTTCGCCCGCAAAAGCACCTTCACGGTGCTGTAACGGTCATGTAGCAAAACGTAACGTACTATACACTGACTCACCTGCGTAAGGATGCCTGCATTTGGCAATTTGTCTAATGATTTTTTAAGAAAGCTTCCCCTAAATTCTGACGCTCGTTTTCCATCGCGGTGATAGGAGAGCCCAGAAATAGCAACACCTGGCATCACAGAGCATTGGTTACGATGGTACGCATGGCCGAGAAGCAAGAACGACGTACGAGTAGCAACGATCCCAACAGGTCAGCCTGTATGTGCGTTCCTCCGTCGAGCGGAATCATTCAGCCTGCATCAGGCTGCCAACCGCACGTGGCGTGCATATCGAATAGCTTTTGATGCTGCCATCAAGTCGGTCGAATCATCGGCACGTCATCACCTGTCCCTGGCTTGCCGGCCGACTGTGTGACTAGGCCCCTAAAGGATCCGCAGTTTCGGTCGGTCATAGGAACCACTCAGTGATCAGACTTTCGTACAAGCTTCATACAGGGTCGGGACTCACTCCACCAATAACAAAAGCCCCAGGCCATTTGGATCCTCTCCTGTTCCATTCCGATATACACTATACGTATAATCGCACACTTAACGTTATGAGAGAGCAAACCAGGAAACCACGCTGGTGACGAGGTAGAAGAGTTAGCTGGACATGTGTCTGAATATTATGGTTCCTATGCTATATTTCAAGTCTATACGTTCTCGAATATGTTCCTCTGCGCTTCGGTGCCTTCAAATCATGGAAGATAAAATGAAGCCTTTAGAGAATAGAACGTATTCATTCGTCTGTCGCATATTAGCTTAATTTTTTTTACTTACTTAGTGCTAGAGCCAGCTTTCCTTCCTACTAGCAATCCCATCGTAGAGCGTGAAATCAAGTACGAAAAAGTCTACCTTTAAAGGTACTAACCTTTTTGCATATTATTTATGAGCTTTATTTCATAACAAGAACAAGTTACGTACGAGCTATGTACGCCTCTCATGTAGGAGGAATAGCGTAAAAGCTGGCCTCTAATATTTGGCGATTTTTTACCTTCTTATGATCATCAAGTCGATCACGTGGATTCTGTAAGCGGGTCTCCAGGATCGTTCAGGTATAATCGCAGCAGTTAATTCATATTGCAAATTACCTGTACCACACGAAGTCCATTTAGAATAAGCCATATTCAAATAACAAGGCGATGACATAGTCTGTTAATGATCACACTCAACGTAAATACGATAATTAATATAATAAGGGTTAATTAATTAATAATAATAAGGAAAGGTCTGCGGACATCGAGATCGATGATGGTCTATTTGGACCAAAGGACTTTTTACCACCCTGAACAATTTTCGTGTTCCTTGCAGCACTTGTTAGGCTCGTAATATAATATACTCACAATACTAATGAAAATCTCTGTCGACTTTTCACTGTATCCGAAAACTTGACGCTTTAAAGCCTATACTTAATGAATCTATTCTGTGTCGCAACGTAGCCGTCTGATAGGATGACTACAATATTGTTCAATACACAATCAAAATCTGCATCTCATCTGCGTGTGTGCCTACGGCGTTCGCGTATGATGGTGGCAGTTGAATCATCACTCCCTAAACACGCTTCCCTCAACCCGGTCTAGTTTGAGACTTCCTTTCCATATTTTCTCTTCCAGCACTCTCCCTTTTTCCCTCTTGGTCTCTTAGTCCCCCAAAGGTGACTCTTAAGATGACCCCACCAGCAGTTGCGCCTTGCTGCTAAGCTTGACTATGTTGCCTTTCTGATTGTATGCCACCTCTGTTACTTTCGTCCTCTCTCTCGTTCTCTGTCCCACTAATCGTTGAGGACAAGCTCGTGGTAGCTCACTTCGCTCCGGTCTAGTGGCGACGGTGTACAAATTTCCACCGGAAGTTGTGCTGAATTAGCTTGCTGTGGTACCACTTTTTGAATCCTTGCCTCGTACATTCGACGAGCGGCTACGATAGCGGCTGAGGTCGCATTGCCGTGGTTTGCTAGCTTCGGAAAAAGATGGGGCAGCAGTTGCACTGTGAGCTATGAACGCAAAAACGACCACGTCTTGCACACGATATGAACCGCTACTGCCAGTATCCATAGTTGTTCTTGTTGAGTTAGCGACCTGAGAAAAGAGCGCGGCTAGTTTGAACGGCCGCCTAGCTTTAATTTTGCTTGACTCGCTGCTCGCTACCAAACTACTAACCGCGGTTTATATCTTATCTCGACCGCTATTAGAGCTCATTTGAGGTGATTCATAAATTTGATAACATTTTTAGACTAAAAAATGAACACCGCCAGACGGGCACTCCTGCCAATAGTATCTTACATCAATGAGAATCTTTCATTGCAGCCTGGGGCATAGAGCAGCCGTAGGATCCCCCGACTATTCCGCAAACCGCCCCGCTTCCTTCGACTCGTAGAGAGGTTTCACAAGCTCACTCATGTAAATCCAAGTCTGGTCGTAGGTTGCCTATCAACGAGCATGCCCTATTTTAAGGCCGTACGACAAGCGATGAAGCCTCGATGAAGTACGAGCAATGAGACACCTAGTTGTAATATTCAATGCCGTGATGGCGACCGTGCCAGTTGAATGCCTCGTGTTTGAGACCCGTCTGAGGGAATGTCTACTACAACAGATAGGCGAGGGTGATTCAACAGGAAGGAACGTTATTTATACACGTGAGGCAAAACGGCTCTGCTCAAACCATTTGCTGGGAAAGACAACGAAATAGGTGGGTTTCTACACAGTTTCTGTAGAATTGAAACCACCTAAATTGGCAAATGTAGCAAAACATCAAGATCGGCAGTTGATATTTGTACAATAAGCTCAATCACACATGTCGCGTCACATTGGCAAGAAGAACCATTCAAGCTATCATTCATATCGAGGCGGGATTATGGCGGATCGAAAAATCAGGCGCATAAATTCGTTGGATTCCGTGTACGTAAAAGCTGTATTTATTAGAAACACTAATAAAGATTGAATATCCTTTGAAGTCACTATGCGATACGACTAAACGTGGGGGAGTCTTTTTACCTGTTAGGATCGGCTTCTATGAATTTTTCGTACAACATTGGACTCTCATAAAATGCCGGTCAAACTGAACGACGTTACTTTGTTGGGCGATCACATTAAAATGTATTTATAACTATTTCCTTACTTATTTTTACCATTTCGAAGATAGCACAAACCATCTTGACTCCGAGATGTCATCACCTAGCGAATGTTTTGAGTAAGGTTATATAGTTGAGGTTGGATTTAGGATAAAGGAAGGTTAACTATTTCCTGGAGTTTACTAACGAAATTGAATTGTTCGATCTAACGCTTTATATATAAGTTTCCGCGATGATGCAGTGGTAAGTCGACAGCAAAACAAACTTGAAGATCCATAAAACGGTTAGTGTCTGAAAATGGTCTGAAGCAATGCTTGATGGCAACACCAACGTAAAACTCGTAACATTTAAGCTATTTAGTATATTCATACTTTTCACGGCATACATCCTTGTGGTGGTAACAGCTTTATATAAATGCAAAAAAAAAAAACAGGGTAAAGCCAAATTGTCAGGAACGTTTCTATGGCGATTTAGGCAATCGATATTTTAAAGGCAAACTCCAACTGAGTATTAGTGCAGCAGAGAATCAGTGAATGAAATTCATAGCAATTTACTATAGCGCTTACCCTTTGTCAATGCTGTCCTGTGTTGTTTTCTGTTCTATTTTTACATCATTCTTCTTACATTTCTAAATTCAAAATTTAGTGAAAAAATTTAACTGTTTGTCAACTACGCTGTTCTACAGGACCGTGCACACCCCACTTCTCTAGACCGGTTACGGGTACTACCTGTATTGAAGGGCATGTAGGAGCAATGCTATAGGCCAGTGCAGGAACGAATGTGTGCGCGGTCAGAATGTAAGCGAGTGAATGGCTGATGTTTGCAGGGCGAACCGAGAGGTCCCCAACTGCAGTAACTTTGCTCTACGGCCGTTTCCCAAATCCTGTATTGACCCCGTCCCCCCTTTTTACCCGCTCCTCGCGCCGCTGCCTTTCCTAAGCGCGCTTTCTGCCCCCCTTCCCCCAACTCTAGATTCTTATCGCCATGATGAATTACCACCTCCAACGGCCTGACGACCCGATCACACGAGATACGGGGCTGGGCATCTCTGCGACTAGCGGCGCCTGGGCAGACATTTCCGACAAGGCTACCTAGCCAGCGCTATTCGTTTCCCATTTTTTGAACGCCTTCCGCCTTCCCAATGAATGACCCTTCTCCGGTGACTGTGCCAGCTACCGTGTATGCTAACAGTGAGCAAATGAATGAGCGAAAAAACAAGCAGCAATAAGTAGCGCCCACTTTCCGGCCCAGCCTACCGCATATTTCACTGTGTACACATATGTTTAGATGTATGTATAACACGTGTGAAATATACCAGTCGAGTGAATGATCATGGTTACTGAAACAGTTAATGTTATTTACATAAAAGCAGAATCATTCATACCTACGTATCAAGTATTCTTGAAACCTTCTAGTTGTGGTCAATGCTTGTAATCATTTCGTCTCTGGGGGACATCTGGCTGATATGTAAATGTCGTCTTGACATGTGAAGCAAGTTCTTTCAATTTGGGCCACCGTTATTCCATAGGGGGATAGAAATAGCTTGTAATCGTTACGATTTTTTTAATAGTACGTTTACTTGACTACCTTATGAAAATATACTAAATAATATTACCCCTCCTCCCCCCCCTCCTCTCTCTGTGCTTGCAATCACATCTTGTTTCATACTCACGCCCTTTCTCAAGCACTTAATAAAAATATCCGAAGATAAGATGCAAATCCTAGTGTACGTGGTCTGCTACACACTTAAATGTCTACCTTTCGTATATTTCCTAACTAACCCTAAAAACGATCGTACAAGGAAAACTATTATATGTCGATGATACGTGCCCTAAAGGCTACGATTGCGACCTTCCTCAGCCAAATAAGATCACTATATTTCAGAATTTCAATAGAACCTTAAGAAGAGTCGTACCGCACAGAAAGCAGGCCTGCGGAGTGGATATCGAGTTTGTTACTATAAAAAAATCCATCTAGGCCGCTCATGATAATTTTTAGATAGTTTATATGGCTTTTTAATCATTTTTTGCGTATAGACAAATAACATAGGTGTGACACCTCGACTTAAAGGTCTATAAATTTAGGTTTATAAAACTCCAACTTTTTAGATCTGTTCAAGGACAAATAATATATATAATCGGCCTTTGGTCAACTATGTAACAATATTATGTGTATATAATAATAATATTATATAATAATAGACCATGCAATGTTTTTTTTGCAATGTTAAACATCTACCATAACAGCCAACGGTCATCGCGAGCGACAAAACCGGAATCTACACTTTGATCCGTAGTTATTTGCTCTTATATCATCAGATTATCACTCAAGCTTAAATCTATTTTTCTTTAAATTTATTTTTCATAAGATTTTCTCATCTTCTCAATAATATAGATAGCTTGAAAAGATTCATTATATCAAATTTAAATGCGTAAGTGTTAGCGAAGCGAAGGTCTTATTCCTAGGTGCAGTATAAGATCTACAATTTCACGTACCCTGCAGCTGTTGCCGTAAATGACGACGCTAAAAGTGCTACTCATTTCATATTTCCGCAAATTGAAACACTTCTTACTGGAACTTAAAGCAAGTTTGTAATGTTGGCTTGACGCGTTTTATTAACTTAGGATGACTTACTATGAGCAATAAGTTACGAGCATAAATAATTGGTTATAATTTATTGAACTGAATGTTTCATAAATAGGTTCACTTTTATAGCTTGTAGTCACGTGTTATCTTGCAAGCGTTTATACTATGTGATCGAATAGAGTCTAAATTGTAAATTACATTGCCTATATGTAATTTCTTGTAAGGCTGTGTTTATGCTACCTTATGTTACTCAGCGTCCGCGACTGACGTTGTGACTAACTCTGTGCATTTCAATTTGTAAATCCTGTATCAGGACACCGCTGTACTTATCGATAAGGACTGGTCCTGGCTAGTCTGATTAACGCGAGCGAGTCTCTTACGCGTCTGCTGATCTGGATCGAGTATGGGCTCTAAATTTCATCTCTGTTTTTTTTGTACAGCCACTCTTCACCAGATGTCCAACCACTTTAGTCGAGGAATGATACGAAGCGCCGGGCTATCTGGGCGGCCTTGGTTCTGCTACGTTGTAGCTTGTTAAATAGCGAAAGTAAGATAAAAGCTCGGATGGTCACTAAATCTAACAAACAAACTGAAATTACCATACTGACCCGGGTGTCAAAATCATCGATGGTGTGCCTCATGTGCACGAGGGTATCCGTTCGAGAGATAGATTTAGGCTAGGTCTATATTTGTTTTCGGAATTGTGCTTGCGTCCCTCTTGCACAGAGCAAGAGGGACGCAAGCACAATTCGAAAGACAATCCGCTTAGACCGTATTTGTGTTGAGGTCCAGGCGCTCCATCCTTAAGACACGGAACAGACTAACATGTTCGTCCTGGATGGATAACGGCAGGTATAGATAGCTAAATAATTAATACTACTGTGTAGCTTTGGGAAGGTTTTTTTCGTCATTAAATTGCATGAAGTGCTTGTTTTAGAATTGTTGTAGCTATGGTCGTTGTGGTTAAATTCTCTCGTTCTGTAAACCGTACGATGTGTTTCTTGTTTGTCAGCAAGTACATGGTGGTAAATTTTATGACATTTACGAAATGTTTACTCAAGATACACTCTGGTATAGATACAAGAGAGAAAGGATTACCAATTAACCCTACTTCTATTCCGTCAGAACTGGAGACAACATGGGTTTCTAGATATATACAAATGACCTAGACAGTCACATGTATATGTTTAATGTCACGTTAGCCCTTAGCTATTAATTTACAATATAAGTATTGATGTTGTTTCCCTTGAACTAATCCTTACGGAGGCACCACTTGGAAGCATTTAATTTTTGCCATTATTTAAGGTCCTTTTCTCTATTACGAGTGGAGAAAAGTAAGCAAAACAGTAACAAACTCAAAGATAGCTCTTCTCTGCGGCTAACACTTAGTAACCGTATATTATATTATTGTTGATGAGGATACAGGCATTAATGAAAATTAATATTTACAATCATCATGAATTTACCGGGGGTTGTTAGGGCATTATGCAGCACCACTCGTTTGCAAATGCTGCCTGCAACGATGATGATATCGTCCTCATTAATGAAGTCGGCAGGAACCGTCATATGCCGCCATAACAAGGTTAGGATGTCAAAAAGGCTGAAAAAGCGCATCAGCACCGCTGTGCGCGCTTTTGAACTATCGCGTAACTCGTTAAAATGATCATTCCTGCGGCCATACTACGGTGACGCTACGCTGTTTGGTAAGCGTGTTAATTGGCCATGAAAGAGGAGTGGCTCGTGTTTTCATCTGCGTCCATTACAACGACCGCAAACAACAAACGCACGATACTGAAACAATGCCGTCCATCGTCCACCAAGCGTTTGTACAGGATTACTTTATCACGAGAAATAGCAATGAAGTCAAGTTTGTATCAGGTCGCTGTTTCGGTTTACACGATGATGAACCATGAAATGGAGGCGAGCGAAGCCGTGACCAGACCAGACCAGACCCAGATATCTGCTCCCTGCCGGTTAAATGCTCGCTTATTACTTCGGGTACTGCAGGGAAGCACGCGGCGGGAAGGGGTCCATCGACGAACTCGGTGGTCGCACGAAGATGCTAATTGATAACAAATGAAGAGGGCCAGTCAGTGGCTTATATGGCACGACAAGCTACAAGAGCAGGCGGGAGCAGCAGCTGCAATAAAAGACAGCGGACGTCAACAAAAGCAGCGGTCGACACCGGTATGGAACAGGATAAACGACCCATGGCCAAAAAGAACAGAAGCCAACAGCAACGCCATCACTACCAGCAAATAAGACACGATGCACAGCGACACTGCACACTGCAAGGGGTGTACAAGCGAAAAGAATGACGATGACAATAAAACTGTTAAAGAACCATCACCTATAATCTGAAGAAGAAACCACTATGAAGAGTGGGCATCGTTTCTTCTGCGGCCTCTAATTGTTGTTGGTGCCGCAAAAAAAGGCGCTGGAAGAAGAGGTTGACTCAGAGGTGCTGCAAAAATTGCAAGCAGAAAGAAAGAAAGAAAAGACTATACAATGAATGAATGGAGGTACTTCAACGAGTTACCATTCAACTGGGTACAAACAATAAGGTAGGTTTCGACCCAGACGCTCTACACAACGAGTTGTATTCGTCACGCCAAAAATAACATTGTCTCCATCCGCTGTCAGCAATTTTATGTGAGCACCGAAGAACTCCAGAGACTAATCCAGCTCAATTTTTGCCGGTACCTGTATGGCTGAATGAGCTGACTTCTAACTTACTTGCTATCATTGGATTTGACGCTGCTATTAAATTGTCCGGGAGTTCTGCGATCAAGGAGCGGTGTAAACTGTTGGAACAGGACGTCGCAATGCGAGATCTTCTTGGAAAAGCTCGACTCATTCAAAAAGAGTGAATTTCTTTCTAGATGTAACCTGTAACTTTCTTCGCGAATTTCACCGAACATAGTAAAAAAGCAAGTTATCAAATAACGAAGTGCTGCCACATCCGCCCGTGTATTCCTTGTGCTCCGATAGAGTCAATGTCATTGATAACAATGAAACGGGTAAATATTTATAATAATTGCTTACTTTTCATTTTTAATAAAGATATATACGTATAGAAGCAAGAACTTAGCAATCGCGCAACAAATTGATGGACTTTCAAGAGGAACTTCTGGATCTACGTGCAACAGATCTTGAGATCTTTCTGTATGCTTTTTTATATCATAATCGGATCCTTTGGTGCCCTTCTATATATCAACACTATTTGCTTTATGTAAAAAATTATGGTTGTATGTTTTTCTTTCGAATGTTAGGAAAAGCTAGGTCTTCACCGAAAACGCGTATAATGTTGGCATAGGGCACGAGAGTAATGTTCTGAAGCCAACTTGTTAGACTTCTACAAATGGTCATAGAATATAAAAAGTGTTTGTGTTTTCGAATAACTACCCACTTACTTTTAATGTAAAATGTGCTCTTGAATTATTGGGGGCTCTAGGCTTAATAGATTAAAGCACTGTTTAGGTATAAACTGAAGTTCGACATATAAGCATGCTTAAGAAAATGTTCCTCGCCATCTCTGTTCCTTTTTAAAAGTGCCTTGCCACTTTCTCAAATCTTGCTGCACAGCTTTCCAAGTGTGGCTGGCTTTCAGTTGCCCCCGTAGCGCAGCGGGGAGCAAAGTGTTAATTTTGATCTCCCTGTTTTTTTTTTTCTACTCACCTCCGAAATCCGTTGCAGAATTATTTATCAAGCCTCTGTAGGACTAAACGAGCCGCTTCGAGGCTTCACTTGTCAATGACCAACACCTTCCAGCTATCTGATCAAATGGCGGCATTTTTTATGTAGGACTGTATAAGTGGTACCCCTTCTATCATTCATGGGTTTTTAATATAATATCAACCATTTTAGGCTTATTTATATCTATATATAGCTAGGCTATCAATTAGACTGGAGAAGAGAACAAAATTAGCCAGACGGATGAGAAGCGGAAGATTGTCTGGTCCGGTGGTTTTATTTGTATTTTAATTCCTATTATATATATATTGTATGGTAAACTAGAGAAGTGCACAGACAGACCAGATGACTCAGTAGGGGAATCTGCCAGTATATACAGGTCGTTTATAATTTCTATATGATGTCGTGTAATAGTTATCTACAGGTTTTTGGCCGTTGGCAACCTAACAAAGCAGAAAGGCCTATCTCTAAATCAGTCTTTTCGAACTGAACGCTTCCCCTTTCTATTTACTATGCATAGCTTCGCCCGATTAACCACTAAAGAGCAGTTATGTTCAGCACCGTAAAAAAGTACTCTAAAGTACTCGATCTTGCAGTATCCTTGATGGAGACAATGCTACGACGCTGATTAGAGTCCACGGCAAGCCCACACGTAATTATTAGTGCAACGTATTTACCATAGAAAAGACGATATTTTTGACGGCCCACAAAGTGGCAACTATTTATTTCTAATCGTACTGTACTACATGAGTCAATCTATATACCTGTGTGATGTTGGAGAACGTCCGCTGCTACACCCTGTTGAAAGAGATAAGCGCTGGTAATGACTCCCTCTAATATCACTGCAGACCGGTTTTACAAGAAAAGGTGACCCCTGCCAACCGGGGGGATGTTGATACCCTGTCATTCGACGAAGCTCCAATTGTCGAGAAGGATAACTTATTGTGTCTTCTTATCTGGCTGACAATCGTCCCTTTGCTTATTTTCTTATTTTAGACTTCGAACCAAAACACGTTCGAATTATCTTCATTTTCTAGTGGCCCATTCGTTTTTAATTGAGCGTTCGTAAATATAGACCTGTGCGTTTTATGTAGCAAAACTTGTGCCAATTAATATCGTTTATAAACGTAGACATTTTTACCTATATTGTCGCTGTTTCCAGAACTGCTTTTCCTTCGCTGTCTCGTTATCAAAATTTGACGATGTGTGAAGGAAACGGTTTGATAAAAAGATCTATCAAGGATAACTCTAAGACCCGTGCGAGTCTACCTCGATAGGACATCATTTTCCTATACACATGTTATGATACATCCTTGGGATATAGATCAACTCGTCTACGAGAATGGCGCCAATGTTGCACCTCATTTAAATAAAATCGAGTTTTGCGGTTTTAGAGAGAGGCCACTTAAAATATGATGCGCGCTTAGACTTCGTCGCTTTCAAATATATTCCCTTTCGGCCCCTATATATTATACATACATATATATTTCAGGATACTAGAAGGACGAGTCATGCGTATCACATGACCACAAGAATGAATCGCGCCCACGAGCCCAGAGGACGAGATGATCCTTTAAGTATCTACTCCGTGGGTGTCCGTTCACTGGGCCTAAGAAAAGTAGGATACCAAGTGTGTCTATATATATAAATATAGGCCGTCCGCTTGCATGTGTCGCATAGGTCGCCGCTTTCTAACAGGAATCAAACTACGAGGAAGCTGATGGAAAAAAGGGACAGGATACAGCCGTTAAGGCGGCTGGGGTATATTTGGCGAATTTAAAAGTGCGTTCCAGCTTCGATTATGCTGAGACACAGCCGTTGTCAAAAATTTGGCTGCTACAGCGCCCACCGGAGCGCCCGCCACGACTAGCTCACCCACTTGCCTGCGCCCTCGCTAGGTATATCTATCTGTATTTGTGTGTATAGCACAACGTAACTCGTTCAACGAAACCCGACTTCTTGCAGGGTCCACTGGTCTCTTCGCGGCGATCACGTGCCGAAGATCAACTCTTGCCCGAGGCTTAACAGTGCTCATCATTCTTGCATCATGGTGCGATCTGGGACTGTCGGAACACGGAAGAAACCTTTGGCAAGCGGTTTTTGCAAAGCGGTACTGCCCCGAAAACCATCAGGCGACTGTTGTTGCCCCATCGTCTTTGCTGTTGATGTTGATGCTACTGTCGCTGCCGCCGGTCGTTATGTCTTCACCGTCGTAGGCTTGCAGGTTATATTGAAAAACTAGGTTTTCAATCGAGATAGAAATGTCTCAGGATCATTATTTGGCGACGTGTAAACTATACTGTATGGGCATTCGTACCGATATACACTGTTCCGAGTTGAATTCATTGGTCGAAATAGGCCCCAAGACGTAGATGAATCGCTGAGGTCGAAACGGTGATCACGCCATTGGTTGGCCTTCTGATCTATTCATGGCAGCATTCAGATGATGTGAAATTGTCAAATAATGATAAATAAATAAATAAGGTTCTAAAGAAAGGCACAAAACGCAGGAGGACTGTGTCCTTTTAGTAATAATGTAGCGGCTGGGTTGACAACAGTTAGTGTAATCATTCGACCTTCCTTTCATACGTTTTATGAATATTGTACATGTTAAAACTATAAATTGTAACATCTTTTAGAAAGTTCATCACTCTTATAAGCAATGAGATTGCTTTTGATTTTGAAGAACTAGCAAAAGGCATTAAGTTTATAAGTGCTATACTGTATTGCATCTGATCGTAGCAGGGTTTACTGGAAAAAGTTCGTATGCAACCTAGGTATTAGGAATACGTGCATATAACACGTTCGGATACTTTGTGAATCGTTGTTGACCCGATATCCATTGTAACGAAAGCATATTAGACACTCAGTTTAACGCTGGGTAGGCCTAGAACCGTCTCACGCATTGGTTCGGACTTAGAATTTGATACACTCATTTTAAGAAGCTGCCTTCCAAAAATGAATAGGGCGGGAAGGCTTATTTTAAGGAATACATGTTTTTATAAAGGTCAAATACAAATGAAACGCAGAGTCAGCATAGATGTTGACGTGTTGCCTAGCTAAAATATTTCGATATCTGTGTAAATATTGAATGCTTTATTCTGAATCGTACCTCGCTCGCTTGATCTTTCGTTCTGTTTGAAGGACGGCGCTCGTTTGCTTGGGCCGAAGTGACAGCGAACCAGGGTTCCGATTGCATCGGTCTATCCGTATAGACGCTGCGAAGGAAGGCGTCCATTTAAAAAGCGACACGTTGCGCAGGTGCTATGGTCTCGCCGTTCGCTTACGGCAGCATAACGCTTCCTTCGATGGTGCCGATTGCGCATTCGAATTTGCATGCGAATCTGTTTGGCGCCGATGCGGTCAGACAACAGCAGAATTGAGCCTTCGATGCTCCCGAAATACGGCCATCTCCAAGGTGAAAAACTATAGGCGCCTCTCAACGGTACGACAGAAGAGAATGAAGATGGAAAAAAAAAAGAAAGCGGAAAATACGCTTCGTACGCCATTGAATCGGGAGTACATTCTATATGTTCAAGTGATGGGCGGCAGCATTCGAAACTTTATGCGGCCTCGAACACATCGTCACGCGTGCATCCGCGCTATTGCTAAAAAACACAACTCTCAGAGGAGCCGGCTGATTGATCGCTGTTTAGAATAGCGATTCAATCGATATTTACTCGAAGTGTGAAAAAACCAAAAACGGAGAGATAAGGTGAGATCGAACTCATTGTCTCGGTAAGGTAAACAATGTGGTGGCGGTAATAATGCTATCATGTGTGTTAGGAGTACAGTTGAAAAAGAAAAAGTATGGTGGAGGTGGCTAGTTGTTTGTCCTTGGACGCCTTTAAGATCGTGAAGGACAGCGTAAGTCTACTTGGACACACATATATTATAGCCTAGTACTACTGAGCGACTATGAAGCTGTAAACCCTTCAGATCGTCCCTTTTAACCGTTCGCATACTGGCCATTGTCTATCAATATCTATGCAAAATGACGACTGCCCCTTTGTTACTAGAATTATTGGCCGGGCATGGTGGAAATATTCACCGGGATAAGGAGAACAGGTCGCACGGGTTGACGATGAAGTGCGTCGCCTCTGGTACGCCATTGGGATGCGGACAGCTGACTGCTGTTGGCGGTTAGCGGAAAAGTGGCCGATTTATCTACTCTGAATAAATAAAAGTCATCCTAAACAGATAACATTATCTCGGTATCAATATGATCTGTCAGGAAAGGTTCTTTTCCTACCAATTCCTGATAGGTTTTTGCAGGCTAGGCGCCTAAGATATCGTATAGATCAGATCCTTTCACCCATGGCCTAGTAGTTCATATCTTGATCATAGTTGTTGATGTGTGTACGTGGAGAAAATCGATGGTAAGGAAATCAGTGGGCTAGATGCTCCACGAATAATGGTACGATTTCGTTCCTCAAACGCGAAACAGGGAAACTTCACCGAATTCGTGCTGAAGTACGTTGACACCTGAATATAATAATAATTATTATTCACGTACTGATTTTAAGTGGGTCGTAACTGCTCCAAATACCCCCTATAAACATGCGATGTAAAACAGTAAAATGTGGGCTAGCCTGACATGAATGAAATGTGTATTGGCTTCATGTGTCGTTCATGCCACACCCTAGTCTATCTCATCTGTATCTAAATGATTGGCAATGAAAATGAGATAAGATTAATCACTATGTTACAAATATCAACCTTCAGCGCTGTGTTATATAGTATAGAAAAGCACGGAATGACCGTTGTGCTAAGTTTCGTTAAAAACACTTGTGGGGCTGGGTTATGTAGTTTATTGAATAGGACGTCTGCATGCTGAACAAGAGAGCCTTCTTTGTTAGAAGGGAAGCAAAAGTGTACCAATGTAAGAGAAGGGGTCGTCGTCGTCAGCCGATTTCGCAATTGACAGCCACAGGGTTTCAACAAACTGCCTTTTGATCGGTTTGCCTACCCTTTACCCCCTATCCCTCCTCAACCCACCACTTAACTTGACCCGTTTGCAACCGGAAATGGTCTCGAAACTGAAGTTGGCAATCTGCTACCACCATCGAAAAGGAAGCCGTTCGAATATCACTGCAGGAGTTCCGTTTCACGTATAGTTGGATGTGTTGAATCATGCCACAGCTGTAGATCGAATTTAGCTTACGATTGAAACAACGTTGTCCACATAAGCCGACGGATTCTATACATCGTATAATACCATCATGGTCGCTTTATTTAAGAAATCACAATATTACACATGATGTTGCCGGTGATAAATACGGAAATTGCTTGAAAGAACTCACCGTTCAGGTAGCTACATGTCTATTTTCTGTGAAATAGAAATTTTTTTGCCTACAGCATATATATATATATATTGGATATGTTATCTTGCTATTATGTCTATGCTATGATTAGGTTTACTGCCTTTAGAGACTAATTCTATTATTCCTTAATTGGAACGGACGTACGCGTATAGTTATTAGAATTATTTTTACTTATTCGTACCGTGGGGCTCGACGAAGCTATTAGGAGCGTCCGAACTGGGTAGCAGTGCTGTGGAATGAAAAATATTAAGATGGTACACTTTTTTCAACTAGTAAATCGTTACGAAATATATTGCCTCATCTTTGTTCATCGATGATTCAGAAAGTTCCGTATTGTCAAACAGAGGCGTGCGTTAGTTACGGTCCCGCATAGACCGTGTTTGAGTGATGTAACGTATTTATCCCCTTTAACTTCCTTTGAACTTTCGTTCCCTGAAATACAGGTGAGTTCTGACTGTGTCAGCGGCGCATCGACGTCACTGGTAAAAGCTACCGTGATGGAGTTGTAATAGAAAGGTCGTGTGTCGAGAAGTTGAACCAAACGTTAGGAGTAATACGCCGACTCCACCGTTAAGTATTTCATCAAACTGCTGGCTTCTTACAGTACGAAAGGAGGTGTTTATGGAACCTAGACCATCACGTGTTCCTGAGCTGCCAAATAGGTATAAAAATTTCACAACGGCAAGAGTTCTAAGCAAATGACTTTTTTGTGTAGCCGAGGTATATGGTTTATCGGCTTTCGAATCTCTAAATAGTATTTTTTTAAATTTAAGAATTTATTTTTCGGTATCTTTTGGTTTTTCTACTGTATCGCAAACTGCCAGGCTTTACAGGTAGTTCTTCCTAGAAACTTTGAAAATTCGAAATTATGGATTAGACAACATTTTAGAGGCATATGTTATTCTCTCTCTCTCTCTCTCTCTCTCTCTCTCTCACTCACTTTATATATATATATATATATATATATATAGATAAAGTGATTCGACACTAGCTGACACTTTCTCTTTGCAAGATCGTACCGAAAGTATCAGAGGGCCTGGTAGAGATTATTGTACAGATACCAACTTCCAAGGTTTTGTAGGCAATGGCTCTACGATGATCAGCTTTGCTTGCAAATGGCACCGTCTACGATATTTGTACCTTCTACATTTTCTGCCATATTATTATTATTTTCGATATTTGTACTACGACGTGTAGCAACAATAGGCTCTTCGATGGCAAGTAAAACATGTCGCTTCGTTGAACCATCGGTGGGATCTATTTACAAGTATGTGTAGCAATTGCTTTTATTCTCCAATAGACTTTATAGATATATCGATTCTGATCCGATGGGTATTTCAATCATTTTTATAAGTAAGAATCTACCACCTCAAAGTTGACTGCAAATGTTCGAATATCCTGTAGAGTTTTAATTGGAGAGATGCTGTGCTAAATTGTTGTTGCGTGAAACTTGTGTTCAGTTGTAGGTAACTGGAAATTTCCGTCTCAGGTCTTCGCTGCAACTAATCTCTTATTTATTTCTTTCTCGTAGCTTATTTATTACTTTCTCTAAAACAATAAAGTTTCAAGTGGATTTCTACATAGCGGTAGTAACGAAGGACAAAGATACATTGTAGATATGTACATGTTGTGTGTGACCCGTCTGTTGTCCTAATCGATCCCTATACAAGGACCATCGCTCACGTGTATCATCGAATACTGAGTCACGTAGCAGGTTTTCGAGTCACGGCTCCTAGTTAAGGTTTTTTTGACAGTATTAGAAAGACTGGCTAGATAGAAGTTTTATTCTCTACCACTGAAGCATTTTACCTTGTCACCAACACTCCAACCCGATATAACCTGTATTCAACAAACTAACCTCGTTGACTTTCTACTGTAAGTTATATCTACATTATATCGTAAATGTATATACTTTTTATCACTACTTCATCTGCTTGTCATAACTCTTGCTAGGCGTCTCTATTTTCTTGCGTGCCTGCTAACGCTTCCCTTTCGGGAAGACGCCGGCGTAAGCAGTGACAATAGCAAATTATTTTGTGGTGTTTTTTTCAATATCGACAACGAACGACAGATGATTGTTATTATTAAAAAATGTAGCAACGTTGCCGTCTGCCATGCTGAGTAGTTTTCTAATCCGACATCAGATTAGAAAATAATAAAGAAAAAGATTAAAAATAATAATAATAATAATAGATAAGAATAGAAGACAACGCAACAGGTGATTAAGACAGCAGCAGCGAAGGCGACCCATCACTATCGATGCGCCAGCGACTAACCTCACAACAGAAAAATACAGAATAGATCCAACGGGGATAGAATTAGTGATCATTGTTATCACTCGCTGTCATCAGCGATGATCACCACCATTATCAGGGCTAGCTGGTTGGATATCTATCTGAAGGCCTACGGCATCAGGAAACATCTTCATCCGGTTCAGGAGCGGATGATAAACACAAGCAGAAAAACTGCCACGATAACGAATCCGACAGGACCGTCTGTCTATGGCATCTGTAAATGGACGACAGTCAATTAGTTCAGGTCAACACTGAAATTCTATAACTGCAGCACCAACGTTGACAAGCTATTAGCTAAGACGTTAATGGCACCTGAAAACACAGTAAAAATAAAATTGTTGTTATTGCAGATAATTTTGTAATAACTATTGTTTTGTTTTTACGCCCTATAGTAGAACTCCATACGAAGATTGGTATGATCCATATATAGATTGTAAAGCTAGCCCTGTAAAGAGCCGAGCCCAGAAAAAATAGAATATATGAGCCTTTGCTTTTCAGCAACGGCTCAGTCTAACGTAGTACTAAGCGGATGAAAGGGTGGGACTACCTACACTTTAATTTGAATAACGACAGCGCTTGAGTTTTCTCCAGCTGCAATAAATAGTCCACTAGGTAGTATGTGGAGGTACGTTTAGACTGATCTTTAGGAGTTGATGCAAGACCATGATGAAGCTCTCGGAGAATCATTGCAGTAATAACGAAACGGCCATTTTGTGGAAATTATCTCTTAATAAATAACCTATGTTCACCATTGTTCAGTATCGATTGTTTTTTGCCACTATCTAACACTAAGCAACAACGCTGATGTGCAAATAGTTACATGTACAAATGCCACTTATTTTCCTGTCCGGCTACTACAACAACACTACAAGCGTCCTTGAGCCCTGTTTATACAAATTTTATAGCTAGGGCAACTACGACAGGGAATATATATTTCTGTAAGCGGGCCAGTCCCTGGCCTTCTGTTTGCTCGATGGCTGAGATTCGTAAGGAACGCGCCCTGTCCTCGTCCTCCCGCGTCATGTACCTATTGGTCCACTAACTAGTGGCCATCTATCATGGCTTGATGCCTTATATCTGCACGCCTGCAAGGACCTGCTAACAACAGCGGCAGCGCAAGTCCGGGACCGCTTCTGCAAACTCACATTGCTCATTGATGGACAGTAGTTTACGCGAGTCTGCACCGGTTGTTGTTGCCTTGGCAGACAGGACCAGCCGTGGTATGGCGGTGAAAAGCCAGGACACCGCAGCACTTAGTTCCCCCTCTGGTCCTTTTCCTCCATGCCGACCATTGACTATCGCCGAGGTTAGCGGATGAATGAACGAGAGTGCTAAAGATTCGCTAGCTTTCGCGCTCTCTGTCGTCGTTCCTCGTTTTCTAGCGGCGTTCACCTCTCGGACCCGTCAACGAACGCGACGAATTATCGACACTGACTTCGATCCTTTTGGCTGGTCGGTCGCTGCTGGTGGGTATGATCGTCGCGTTGGGTGCGTCGTATACGATTGCACGGGCCGCCGGCCATATGATCGCACTGGACATCGGGAGTGTAGTAGAAGACCAGCAGCAAGCAGAGCGACCTGCATGTGGCGAAGACCTCGGTAGCGGCGGCTACGATGGATGCTCCAGGATCTGCTGGTGACGCCTGACGAACGAGCGTAGGCAGAGAACAACAGCAGCAGTTCACCAGCGGTCTACCTCATCTCGAATATACCCTGCATATGGTAAGAGTACCTTACAGCGTACGCCATTCGTTTACCACTATCGGCCTTACCCAGAACAGAATGTGGGGTACAAATAGGGGGACAGCACACGGTGAACGCATTGGCCGCATGCTGAGCAGCAGCATTTGTCCGATTCACCTTCCAATGAACCAACAACTGACCGACCATCCACCCTGGGCTCGGTAATTGTGCTATCTATGATGCTCATGGTGATGACGATCTTCGTGATGGTGCTGATGACAAGACAACAAGAGGCTAGCTAATGTGATGGGTCGATAACAAACGAGAAAAAGTTGAGTAGTCAAAAAATACTGTGCGGAACATCTGACAGTATATGATATATAAATACAACGACCGCGGTGAAGGAAATTGAGTCTATTTCTTACAGCTTTGTGACTGTACGTGGGGTAAAGTAAGTTTTTCTAGTAAGAAGCAGAAAACTTTGTAGTTGCCCATTGCCAATCTATCTGAATAAGACTTTATCGATCGCATACATAGGATAATCATATGGTATCTACTGGTAGTTATCGTATCAATAGTCAGTTCCCTCTGGAGGGATAGTAGCTCCTTTACGTGCTTCTTTTGGCGTAACACTTATGCGAAATGACAATTTTCACCAAGCAGATTTTGACAATAATAAACAGTCAAGCGTAAGATAAATCAATGGCAAGAATTTACATTTGCAAAAGTGGTCAGTGATAGCTTTTGCTGTTAGCAACAAAAATGGCGGCCGAGGGAGCCACAATTGTGATAGAGGCAAACACGAAACCACGCCGCAGATCAGATCAGCAATAAGATCAAGTACAAGAGATGGGGCACCCACAATCACTGCCACTGCAGTAAGTATGCTGGCGTTTGCGGCCACTGAGATTTCTGGTAACGTTGGTAAACAGCCTCCTGATGACTTATTGCCCACTCCCACCCAGCGTTCGATATAACTTTTGCCTACCAAGCGTGAATCTCAGTGGAAACGAATTTGCAATTGCGGTAGACAAACGAATTCGTTGCTGGCGCTGGCCGGCATCTATCCAAGCATCCGTACCATGTATACTAGTAGGCATTGCATTGTGGATACAAAACACATGGGTACTAGGGGATGCGGGGGTGACAGCGGGGTCGGTGAATGGTCGTTACTTGAAGAGCTCCACCGATCGCTGCTGCTTAGCATGGCCTGGTGGACTTTGTGGGAATTCGAAACGGTCGATTGCATTTTCCTTTGCGCGCGCTCAGCGCGCGCGCGCGCCCGTAGTTAGTCTACGGTGGATGGCCATGAAGACCACCCACCATCACTTTTAGCCTGGCCATCGCTGTTTTCCCCGATGCTAACGCCGCTGTTGCGACTGCCGCTTGCAAATGGAAATTTTATCGGATGGAGGTATTGCCTCTATTGCCTCGGGTGACACGCCAGGTTTTGGCTGCCAAGTAAGCTCTCCACGCCGAAATATGTATTCCAAAAGTCGTTGGCAGGCAAACTTTTCTAAACTTCAAATATTTAACAAAATGCTCGCTTATTTAGCTGTGCGTGTTTGTAATATTTTGTCACTCGCTTTTGAAAGCAGAGCAGGTGTTAATTTTTAATTAAAAATAAAACTGCTCGAATACGGAAAGGGTAGGATAAAACGGTATGGTTAATATGTGTTCCGCTAAAAGGCTTCTCGACCTGCTCAGTGCTCTCAGCTATCTTCGCTAGACAAAAAAAAAACAGAAACTTAAACGCTGATATCGGCAACACCCTGTCCTCTGAATTTATTACGGCCTGTGAGCAACTTATTACGGCCTGTACGGCAATGAGTTCAGAGTCTATCAAATAGCAAAATAGTTGATGTGACAAGTTTCTAATATTCGTAATACATTCTCATGTTAACTTCACTCAGTTCTTCTAGTCCAATATTATAGGCACTCTGATAGATTTTCACAGAATGGAACACAGCGTTCTCTTTCGACTGAACTGAGAAGTGACCAAAATTCTAACCACAGCATATCTAAAAAAGAGAAGTTGAACAATCGTCACTGGAGTCCGATTTTCAGAATAGGGTTACAGTAACGTAAGGTCAGTGACTCAAAAGCGTATCGGCGATTTACCGAAAGGGTATCATAGGATACCCCTTCGGGGTAACTGCATGGAGAAATGCGACAACAACGATAACTATAACGGGGCAACGGGGGTGGTGCGATAGGATTGTACAACAACTGTGCTAAGTTCAGATTCAGAGGTCGGACTTGGCGGGAAACAGATGAGTACGACAATGAAGCTGGATTACTGTAGGCAACACGGACACAAACGCTGTGCATATCTGAAGCTGTCCTTTGCCACATAGGTTGATCGGAAATAATGAGCCGATCCCGATATTAATTGATGTTCCATACCTTTACATGCTTACATATTTTATATGCTAACTTAACATGCACTCTTATCGCAGCTTTTAATTTAGAAATACCGAACTACCTCTTTAACCGACAAAGGTGATTCATCGTTCGTTTGCGATCGGCATGCCATAACCTACCTTTCGTCCGCTCGCTCGTGGACATTAGCTTTGCCATTTAGAGAAAGATTGTGTCGTCGACGATGTATCTCTATATTATCATTCCTACATACACTACACACTGACGAGGCAAGGTCTTTTCTACAACGAAATCATCTCCGGTTGATCTTATTCCCCTTCAGATCGTTCTCGCTTTTCCTTCCTAGTCCCAGTCATTCAGTGATGTTGAGTGAACTGAATGTCCATATCCTTTGATCTCTTCTGGTCCATTTAGTCGAACCAACAAAGAGTAGCTGATGCCGGTACCGTCGCACTGGCAGGGCCGCCAGCGGCTCGGCCTGTAAGGAGTACACTCTTCGTCTTACCTCGTATCACCACACGCACGCACGCACGCACGCAAATGCACACACACACACACACAGACACTCATCGAAGCTTCACTGCGGCTGCTGCATCGATGAGTTGTGGTGCCTCGCTTAGGCAGCGCGGTCTCACACTCCAACACCTTCGGCGGTTCATCCCGCAAGTCGCAGTCTCGCAGTCGACAGCGACAGCAGAGTTAGTTCGTCCTCTCTTCATCGGAGCAATGTGCCCAGTTCTAAGCCACATGTGGCGATCGGTGGATCGTGAATGGCGAAAGTTGATGTTGCCTGTACATCGTTCGCTTATGTGCGCCGTCCGCAAGGCGACACATCTCGTTTAGTGAGTTAGCCGCGATATCGTTTTGTAGTAAGCCGCGTGCAGTCCGGGCGCCCTTTTGACTCCTTCGGGCCGTGCATACTGTGCATGCCGATCCTTTTGCTCCCTGCAGCAGTGCCTGAGGATCCAATGCGCGTGCCCATAGCGCCACTTCTCGCGCTCTCTTTCAGGACCTAAGGGTGTCGGTATTGGCCGGAGCCCTTTGAGACGAGCGCTCTACGAAGTTTGTTAGATTCTTCTGGCTCTGGGCCACCGACACGGTGAGAGCGCGCGAGAAAACGCGAGTCGAAGCAAGTTTTGTTTTTTTCACTCGTGCACCTCCATTGTCTCGTGGACGCCTGTACGCGCCGGTGTCTCAGATGTCTTTGCTCTTCTCTCCCCATCACTCGCCTGCAGCGGTGGTGCGATATCGTCACAAAGAGCTCAATGAAGCGCGCAACCTTGCGGCCGCGATGGTGCCGACTGATCGTTCGTACCGCCGTCCTACGTTAGAGTAAAGACCATTCAACATAAGCGTACTTCTATAAACAGACACCTCTATACTCAGTTGCTTGTGTCTTGGGTGGTCCCCCAGGGGTCAAGACACGATCCAACTGAACTGTCTGGCAATGGGCGCCGAACAGTGGGTCCCTGTGGTTTGTACGTCGAGAATGCTTACTACGGGATAAGCTTACTGGAGTTAATAGTGTTTGTTATTTAGGCTGTATTGCCTACGAGTATGCCTTCAAGTAGTTAAATGTTTTTGAAAAATTTTTAGAATCTAGCCTCATATGATCAAACGGTTACTAAACTAATACGCTTACGCGGAGCACTGCATCTGCCACTGTCTAGACGTACGATTCAGATATTTAATGATCACTGATAAAGACGCATTGATTAAGAAGTAGGTGACGATGGACGTGCTCCGAAGGGCAATAGCTCGTATAAATGGCTACTCTGTCGAGCTACACAGTTTGTTTTTTCTGCAAACCGAAGTTCCGTAATAGCTACATCAAAGTTGTGTCGAACACCTCGCCAGCAGTTAATGCCAGGCCACAGCAACGAAACTATTATATGGGCAACTGTTCCGCTCCAATCCCGAGTTGCCGACTTGAGCAAAAATTAAACTTTTATTTAGACTAGCTGAAAAATAACGGAAAGTTATCATAAACGATTGAAGTTGTTAACACACTGCATTTAATCGAGGTAATAGGATTAAGTTTCGCACCTCAATATTTCGTACATGCGTTTTCACTATACAAATGCTCAAAACATTCATAGATTCAAGTCTTATCTCTGTGTTTTGTTTCGTTTTCGACAGATCTATTCAACCGTTGCCTTCGTGTCTATCGGCTGATCGTTGTTTCGACTGATGCGACCGACTGGGCTGCGCACGAAGGCAATCCTCTGGTGGGGCCAATATATCGACTAGTTCTTGCCCCCTGTTGCTGTCGTCGCGCATAGTGTAGTCTTTTTTTTTTTTTTTAATAAACACATGACCAATCGAATCCACGTGGGAGATTTACGCCAATGACGAGATGCTGACAAAGAGTGAATAAAATTAAGGAGAAACGTTGTATGCTAGTATATCGACGACACAGTTATTATACCAAAGAGATTATTCACTGAGTAGGTTTTTTTTTTTTGTTATGATCAAGCCTCCTTTAATGAATTTAACTGATGTTCGAAGGCAATCAGTCGGATCTCTCCTATTCGAAACAATGAGCTTCAAACAAACTAAAGTACGTTATTATAATAGTTATCCTTTAGAAATACAATGTTTGATGTATATACCGTTTCGTCGATTAATGGTTTGCTCGTTTCTTTCGTTAGCTGATATGCCGCATAGAAAGTTATAGAACTGCTCCCTTGTCCTCCGCCGTGTGCTGTTACTTCACGAGGTGTCAGTTTCGCGGCAGCTGAAGTCGTAAAGGTAGACGATGGCATCGGATTAGAACTGCAGCAAAACAAGTAGCAAATATGATTACTGTGTCGTGTATTTTGCCGCTTTGACACGCGGAAGACGAACGGCTTATCTTGTTCACGCATACCGCGGCTGTATTTACGACAAAGAAAGACCGTTTTCTGTGAGCTACGAGCGCATACTAAACTGCACACTACAAAGTTAAATTCACCTTTTTTTTGTAGACAAGGGAATCGATCCGTCGGCTCGCCTCTAGATGTTCCCGAACGCGTCAGACAGACCAAGGTAGCATCGGAGTGTATTCTTGTACGTGTACGTGAAATATATACGTACTTCGACAATCGTTGGCTTAAGCCTCGCTGCAAGGCAAAGGACGCGGCATAGTCGTATGATAAACCTTCATCCAATGCTAACGATAAAAACACAATACGCCCTTGACTTCAATTGAAACTTCACGACGATAATGAAATGTTGGCACTGTTCTCAAACAATAATAGAAGACGGTATTGCGCCATCCATTGCTAAAAATACCCCCGAAGAAGATTGAAGTATCTATGTATACGGAATGAAATAACACTATATGTATACATGTATTGGTATAGATATTTGTTACGATCATGTTAAAGCCTATTTACTAACTAACTATAATTTGAGCTTAACAAATTCGGCAATTGACCACTGTTCTTATTTTATCTCTGTAGTTAACCACTTGTTCCTGAAAGAAACAAATCGTACATTACTTATCCCTGCTGTTTGACATTGCTCAAGCAGGAATAAGTTCCAAATAGAAAAAACAGATAACTATAACAAAATAATGAAAAAACTAGTGCTACGTATGTATAGGTTGATCTCGCCTCTAGTTACCTATGCTAGCGAAAAAAGCTTTATAGTATTATACAGAATAAGTACAGCATCGATTCGAAATCAGCTTCCTCGTCGTTGTATTTCTCTGGCCGTCTTCTGTGAACTAGCAGCGTCGTCTGCACGTTTATCATCCCATTGTTGCGGCGACACTATGATCTCAACGAGCAAATCGATAATATCGTATCTATAATATGCATTTCGCGTAGATCAATATAAGCGAAACAATCGTAAGATTTCGCTATTCGTAAACACGTGTACATGTGCGTGTGTGCATCCACATAGCTCTACCTAGAGAATTGCTCGACGTTTCTTACATTCAGTATTAATCCCGCTAGATCTCCGCTTTTTTTTCAAGCTGGCTTTGCTTTTTCGTCCCCAGAGCCTCTTAAGTCTGGGTTCATATTTACCTCAATGGGAATTCTAAGCGAGCGGAGTGAAGGGGTGGAATATTGCGTTGGGATCAGTCCCCTATGTGCAGGCTACGTGTTTCGCCTGCGGTCTGCTTGAAGCCACTACAGGGAGCTAAAGCGTGCTTTATGGGGCACAGGCTAACGGGCTGAAGGGACGAATGACAGCCAGCCTCGAGACTGAAAGCGGGAACAGGAGAATACGATTGTGAAGGTTAAGGCCGTCGAACGAAGAACTAAAGATGATGAGCTGAAGCACGGCTTAGATAGATCACGAGGCCATGGTTATGCTAACATAATAAACTGAAGGAAACATGACGACAAAGGAAAACGGTTGTCGTCAAACAAGCCGATAAATGCTACAAGCTATGGGATGTCTACGTTTGGGGGCGGTATAACATACCGCAAGCTTATTCAGGCCACATGAAACAGTTGTAATTAATTTCTCACATTGGGTCCAATATGAATATTCCCGACCCGTGTAAAGTTGGTTTCTTTCTATGCAGTAAAATAGCTAAAATTGGTATGACACTGTTTGAATCTAATAGCTCTATTTGTACAACTCTCAAATGGGCTGCTAATAATCCATAGTTGAGGCCTGGAACTCGTCTGACATAGGCTTGCCGTTGGTTAAGGTCAAATCGTGTACATAGTTAGTGGGCATTAGAGATCCCGCTCTTGAGGAGGAACCTGAGGAATAAACATATTTGTGTAATGTGGAACATACACATAGGAACAGTGTCAGTGAAACTGAGATGAAAGAAAAAAGCCTAGGTAGATTAGGCGAAACGCTAGGCCGGGGAGACCTTTAAATGAGTGTCATTCTTGAAAGCGAAACTTAACAGGGGAGAAACAGTATACTTAGAGGAGAAAAGGGGGAAGAGGATTTAGGATGAGCTCGAGCGAAAGAAGACTGCATGATTGTTTTGGTGGGTGACTTTAAACAATTCATCAGTTGTCGCGGCGCTATGCTGACGCCCAGTGGGTGTCCACCGGGGCCGCCGTCCCGGTGAAGATACAGCGAGGAAGAGCGTGCGACCATCGAGGGGGAGCTTTGCTTGCTAGCATAGACACGGGGGAGATATAGCAAGGGAAATCGCAGGGTAGAAGGATATAAACACAGAACGACATCGAACGTAGCCGGACAGAGTACGCTCAGGCTGAGTTGCATCGTGCCGACAAAAAGATAGTGTTAGAATGCCTGCAATAAGTTTGCAGTCCTTTTCGCTGCTGAAGAGAGCTTGTAGACGCCCCCTGCCAGCAACAGATCAGTTGGAGGACTGAGGATACACACCGCTAGGCAGAGAAATAGAAGCGCTCTCGTCGAGTTATTAAAAAGGAAAGGAAGATAGATCGGATATCTGGGACAGATCTGACATTCACCATTGGGCGCAGGAATGGGGCTAATGTGTTTTAAGCTTAAGCGCGATGAAGTAAGTGGGTGATGAAATCATGCGATTCCCACGGCGCCGATGAATCGGGTAAGGCCGATGCAACCATGTCGAACTTCACGCCAGATAGGAAGAAGATCGCAGGGTAGGCGCCAGTCGAAAACGACTGCGGGTCGATACTATCTAGCACTCGACGCAGGACGACGGTACCAAAAAGTCACTGGCCGTTCCTTAAGAATAGTGGTCATGACGAATTCAAAGCGAGTACCTTCAACGGGCCTCGGCCTGTTGGTGTAAATAGCTCTTCTAGGTGGTACTTCCGTGCCTGTAGTTAGGCTAAGTAAAATTGCCAGCAAAATGTTTCTGACATTCCATTGACCCGACAACAATTGATTGAATCTCGAGGTTTTGCGATGGGCGTGCTGCAATTTCAGTCGAATTAGTTAACATTAGCTATGGGATATAATACGATGGATAACTGTGAAAGTAATACAGTGACGTGCTAATTTGAATTTAAGCCTAAGCACAATGCCATCTTTAGCCCGTTCTGTGAAACAAAGCCTATATGTAAATACCCGTTGCACCAATCAGTTCCGCATCCATTTTACGGCCATAGTTACAAACACAGGGAAAAACGGGTCAATCTGTTCTCGTACTATTTCACCCGGGGGCTTTTGGAACGGGAACCATGAAACCAAATTGTGTCATCTAAGGAGCAACAACCAACTCGGAATTTACGTATGCTCAAATCCCCACCATTCCTTCTTTCCTTCATTTAATCTCTTTGTTTCCTTCCTGCGTTCGGATGAAGATAACCGAGTAAAACGGCTTGTTTTTTTTGTTTCATTCGATTTGCCAGCAGATGTCACTGCTGTAGATCTGATGAAGACCAGAGGCGACTGGCTGTTTGCCCCTTGTGGCGCATGGCAGACAAGAAGCTTCTGTAAAAGGACCGATGAAAGAGCGGACGGGGCGGTTGCTAGCGGATTCCGAACGAGTAGCCCAAGTGAAAAGTTAGTTGGTCTTCCTTTCTACCAAAAGAGAAACCGATAGCGATAGCGGATGAGTCAGTGAGGTTAATTTGACCTCGCCAGCCGCGCCGGCCACACCGGACTGCCCCATTCCATCGTGTCTCTCCCAACACAGAGTGTTCCCAAGCTAGGGGGCAAGCGGGCGTCTGTCTAAGAGAAGAAACACACGGCCGCACTGCCTCGCTGGCGCACTGCACTGCGAGAAGGCGAACGCCGACAACCGTAGACTAGAGCAGTGTCGGCTGCAAAGCGCTGTAACAGTCCGCGCCGGACTCTGACGCGGGCGGCCGCGCACTGCTGCTTCTCGAAGAGAGTGAGATGAGACGTAGCGGGTAGTAAAAAGTTTTGTAGATTATCCTCAGCAACGCTGTGGCGCCGGCGGATGGTCTGCAGCAGGAGTTCGCGAGCGAACCGCTGGATTCAAGACGAGACCCCTTTATCTCTCCCTTCTCTCTCCGTGAGCGACTATATATCGAGGACGGAAGCTCTGGAGTTCGTAACTATTACGTTAAAGAACCACTGGGAAGCATGGGCGGGCAAGCGGGGCAAAGGTGAATGAAGGGAAAAGTGTGACTTATTTCGACGAATACAAGGTATCCAGTAAGAGAAACGAGTTGAATAGGCTGGAACGACTAGGGAAACAGCATGCTCCTCAAATGGGAGTCACTTTTATCTATAGAGCTTGCGGCAGTGATGAAAACAAATACACAAAAACGATGCAATATCTATCCAAATAACTTCGTTAAGGGATTCGCCTATTATTATAGCATAAGCACACACTGAGCTAGACCTGCACATTGACAGCGAGTCTCGTAGCATAATAACAACTCAACAATTTGTATTCAAACAAAAATCAACGATGTATAGTTTTTTTTATTCGCAGCTCTTTTAGCGCAAATAATTTAACTGTCAGAGGGAAAAATCATTTTGAACGACACCGGAACACTGGAGAAGCAGCAAGAGTTCGACAACATTGAGACCCCTCAACATTCGCCCCTTACCCACCCTTTACCCCACGAACTTTCGTTTGCATTGCCACTTGCTCGACGCTGTAGAGCAGGTGCATCGAAAACGCAGTGCCGCGCGTGCTGGTCAAATATTTAAGAGTCTTTTAGAATGGAAGCGCGAAGCTCGATGTCGGTCTTGAGTACACTATGACTATTATTTCAGGCTGTGGAAATGCTTCAAATAGTGAAACTCTGATGCTGACGAGATTCGGAATCGGCATGATACCACCGGAAATCGCCCTTCAAAGTAGAGAGCAAAGCTAATTTGACAGATTGCACTCGTCAGTATGTTATATTTATGGAAAAGAAAGGTTTAGTTATCGTTCTCTTTTGAACCAGATGTAAAAAAATCCGTGTTTTTCAGAAGAAAAGATCAAAACAATTTGTAGTTGATAGCCGAGAGGAAAAGGAACGCACAGACCGAGTTCATCTTTGGAACACTAACCTTCCGATTTGAAAGCTGGTCTAGCAAAGGAAAAGGACAAATATCACAAAGAACAAGACAACTTAACTCCAGCAGGGATCGAATAAGTATTAGCGAGAATCAGCAAGACAAAGACGAGAGCCTAAAGAAAAATAAACTTACCATTTCCACTTAAAAATAGAAATAATCAGCGACCGCGTTTTTGGCTCATAGAAGTGGCCGGGGTACTAGGCGCCAGCGAATTGGCCAAACGAAGGCCCTGCCATGAGCGTCTTCTGCTACTTCACTGTTTTAGCCACCAACACCAGCAGCGGTAGGACTAACAGTGGCTTCTCTGGCATGAAGAGCGTTAAGCTAGATCTGTCGTGCTCTTCGGGGATATTCGTGGGGCAGTGTCTAGCCTGTTGTGTCCGCGCCGGCCCAGCGGTTACTGGTGAAGTAACGTGGGGTTGGTCAATACATTCACTCACTACCTACGAGTCGGCCGAGTGAACGATGACTTCAAACAGTTTTTGTCTCTCTAAGTCTGTTGCTTCTCAGCACCGACAGTTTTAGTCTCCAGCACGCCAACGAGAGTAAGCTGGTTGCCTTCTTTAGCTTCTTGGCCCTCTCAGTCGTTAGGAGGCCGATGAGGTACACTGTTGGGATCAGCCGTTCGTGTGCGGCATAGACCATAGCATTCGCTCTGCTAACGACACCTATTGCGACTGTCACCAAGTTGGGGGCGCGGATGCTGGGCCGACAAGTTCGCAAAACGACTTCTTCTTCTCGATTTTCTTTCCCCCGTTGAATCCCCCGTCTGCCTACTTTCCTTCGTGGGGCACTTGTCTCACCCTGTGCTGCTGCTGCTGCTGCTATCGTGGCAGATTCCAGTAACGCAATACCTACTCGAGTGACGTTCATGGCCGCGGCTCTAACGGTGATTATTTACTTATAGATTTTTCCACTACAAACTACCTCCGATATGTGGGTGACAGCGGGGCCGAGTGGCAGCGGCACCAGCGAGACAGGCGCGCCGAGCGCGCGAGAAGTCAGCCACCGGCTGCTTCGAGTGCCACGAACGATTGAGAAGGGCCGGTTTCGAAAGAAGGTTCGAGTTCGGGGAGAGGAAACGCGGATGTGCTAACGTTAAAGGCCCGCCCAGATGTTTCTTATTAACCTCATCGATTGCGAAAACTCTAGACCATCGGCAATGGCAAAGCTACTGCCGCCAGCGTTCAAGTCGTCGCACTGTTCCCTCACTCGTCTCGTTTCGTGGCCTCGTTCCAAGGTGGAAGAAGTCAGGGAAAGGCGGTGGGGTGGGGGATCATAGCAAGAAGTAACAGGGAGAATGGGGGGTCGAGGTGGAGATGAACGAGAGGTGAAAGACCCAAGTCGACGTTGCTCAGAAGAGGCATACGACTTTCGGCGGTCAGCATTGACTGCTGCCAGCAGCACAAAAAAACTCTCGCATCAAACGGCTGTTACTCTCGCTCAGCTCGCAAAAGTAGCGCTGACAGTATATATGTACAGTACATCAAAGGATGCTAAAGTTTTGTGTGCGGCAGAGGATGAAAGGACGTAAGGAGAGTGAAACGGAAAAGAGGAAAGTAAAGCAAAAGTGTAGAGAAGATATAGTATAGTATGCGGTAAAGGTGCGAAAAAAGCAGGGCATCAACTCATTGTGAAAAGAATAACACTGCTGACGAAAAGTATGAGCAGACGGAAGATGCCGGAAGCGACCGAAACTAGCAAGCGAAGCTTCTATGGGGGACAGACTGAACAACTGAAGACTGAGTAGCCAAAGGGAAAGAGTGAGAGGTTATAAGCCAGATGATGATTTTATCGTTTCGAAGAAGACTCATTTAAGGGGTTTGTTTGGCGACACCTGGCGGCTACCAGAAGAGATAGGAATAGTTTCACAAAGAACGGTAAATGGTACCACTCAGTTCTCAGGAGCAATGGGCGTCTTTGTTAAGTACTGAGGTCGTCGTTGAGTTGAACGGAGTGAAAATTGGTGCGCTCGTCTTATATCATATACGCAGACACTAATAGCAAAGTTAACTTAGAGGAATTGGAGGGAAAAATGTCACAAGGTAGACGATACAAATATACGACATAAAGGCTTACAAAGAAACGAATGTCTAGGCTATTTATGCAAATGATGGTTCGAACAAAGTTTGTTACCCATCGAGGCTGTCCAAAATAAAAAGAAATCATATATCCGAAGGCCAACATTGGCCCGGTACTATTAGCACAACACTGAACTTATTGTAAAGGAAATCCGGTAGAAACTGATGTTGTGTTTGTGGGCACAGAGGGTTCGCTGCTTCTGTCGTTGTTCCTGTTTCCCTTGGGCCTTTTCCTATGCATATTACCGTAAAAGATATTTAAATCATAATTACTACAATAGTGTACAGGTTTCTCTTACGCGCCTTACGCACACATCCAAGTTTTCTATGGTAAGTCGGGCTATAAAGGATGGATCTAGTCCGCTCGTCCGTAAACGCGAAGTGAGCTTAGCCTCACTGACCAGCTGATTGTTATCACAAAAGACAAGCTTGACGAATAACTAAGATAATTCCATGGGTCTAGCGCTTTATAACCGGAGTGAGCTTTTGTAGACTATAGTAATTCTAAACATACAACATGCGACTATCTTTCGTGAAGCTTTGGAGGGGTAAACTATTATACAATGTACCTCTTTTTCTTCCAGTGGTGTTTAATGATATCGTTATTTTTTCGAGGCTCTTGAGTGCTGGCGGCCACGTGGGCGCAACTACCGGCGTTCACAGCTTCCTCCGGCGAGGACATCCTCTTCCGCCGGCGCAGTTACGGCTGCCGGCCACGATTGGCGTAGTCCCCCCTGGCCCGCCCGGTCGACAAAGGCCGGGCCTCCTCCTCGCATGCTCCTCCCGTCGATTTGGCTCGTCCCGTTCAGCGGCATCGTCTCGCTCTCGGCCAATTTCCTACTGCCACTGGCATCGCTGTTTCTGTGTAAGGTTGGTCGGCCTTCAGCATCCTTCATCTCGGGGCCCGTCTCGGCCGCGCCTCGGCAGGCACAGCCGGGCGCGGGCGGGGTTCGCCCTGCTGCTGCGCTGCTGCTGCCGCCAGCGCCGACCTCTAGGCCGTGGGCCGCGCGTTAAACTCGCATCTGGGCGGCGCCTGTCCACCTGAGGCTCCCCCTCACCAGCGCCAGCAGGCTCTCAACTGTTGCTTCGTTCCCGCTCGGGTAGCTCTCCCGCTCCCCGGGAGACGATATCCGAACTCAGGGGAATGGAGGAGGTGCTCCTGGCTTTTTCCCTCCTCGCCCTCAACAGCTACCCTTTCCTCTGGGGCCGAGTCCTTAGCTTATAAAGGCAGGCGGACGTAGTAACGCACCGTCGTGCAACGTGTGTGCTTTTTTCGACTTGGCGAAAGACAGTTCTCGCCACAGTAAAACCATGTACGACAACGACAGCAGCGACAACGACTGTCACTGTCACTCACTTTTACTTCCATTGTCCGTGCCCAGTTCCCCTGTTTCTTCGTAATCCGTTGTCTCAGTGATTCGGCTGTCACAACCGCACTTCTCTCCGTATAGTCTGTCTAACTCCGTATCCATTGGGCTATTCAACAACCGTATCTTCTTATCTTTCACCTGCAACCTGTGCAACTGTGTGTATCTGTTCGTATGTATGTGTGTGTGTGTGTGTGTGTGTGTTTGTGTGTGTATTCTAGTGCAACGATTAGTACATTTGCCATCACTGGTATTGGCACTCTTTCAGCTACTACTGCAACGCTACCGTGACCATTTATATTCATCTATTTACTGTTCGATTACAAGTCATATTATTAGGATGACTACTATTGCTCCAACTTCTATAAAAGCTCTGATCTCTTGAAAGGACGTCTCCACTCGAACGGAGAGTCAAAGCGATACGGAACAACGAAGAAATACGTCCTTTGAAGGACAAGGAGAAATCGACCACTGAACTGTGCAGGCGGTGTCAATTCCCAGGAGTGGTATCGTAGTGTTTATTTTTGAGAGTGATTATATTTTTGTTGCTATTAGGGTTTAGTCGGTTCAACGACAACTCTGGCTCCTTTGCTGCTGTTGTGGTGACCTTCGAGAGCTGCCCTCCAGGGTCGTGCACTAATAATGCCACGCTGTTACCTACTCAAGAAAAAGGCGGCAGCCCTCCAGCTCAAAGGCCAGAGTCCAGAGGGGGCTGAATACATTGTCGAAGAGCCCCCATCTCCTCCATCGGCTGATGATGCTGACGAAGTGCAACCGGAAGCGCCACACAGTAAGTATCGAAACGTATCGTAACGCCTGTGTCAAATGACGCAGTCACGCGACGATCAGCCACAGTCGCATACATGTTGGTAATAGCTTAATTATCCAAGTAGGTTAGCACGAAACTTGGCTTGCGTTCGTTTATATGCATTTATTTATAGTAGGTAGTTTGTATCTTGAAATAATCTCGATACGATTTTTTGCGTCATCCCAGATTGAACCAAACGAGTTACAAACTCAGTGGCATCAGCGATGTTATAACTTTTTTTCTACTTAACTTTATAAAATTCACGACGATTCAGTGCCGACCACCTTAAGGCTTTGAAGACGTACTACTATTTGAAAACAAAAACTCAATGTGTAAATAATGTCTGGTTGGGATGATAAGGTATGTTTAACAACTCGAATCGTCTTTGAGGTACAGTGGCGTCTATATGTGCTCTTTTGGTACAACTGCTATTAGAACGAGTACAACATTTATCGTCCTAAATTGGCCAGTCCTTGACTGCCTCCGAAAACTTACCTTTGTCTATCCATTTCGCTCTAGCATCAAATTTTGCATAGAGACCTGATCTATCGCGGTTGATGTACTCGAACCAGCAGCTCAGTTCGAATCACACGGACACAACGAGGGGCACAATAGTGCAAACCCTGATCACCGGTTCGTGAGAGCCCTTCTAGATCATGATTAATTAGTTGTGTCGGGGGCTCTGTATTCTACGCCTCCAAGTCTGGTTTCCTCCTCCCTCCATTGCTGGTGGTCTGAGAACAGGCAAATTGGCAAGCGAAACCGAACGTAGGGGGGTTTGGTGGGAGAAAAAAGAGAAATCCTGTGCAAAAGTGATGTAACAGTAAATGCTACTAGGTCTTGAAACGCAGTCTTGCAACCCCGCCGCTGGGTGTCCTGGAAATTGGACTCGTGTGTGCGCGAGCCATGTAGCCGAGAGAATCTTAGCTCTGACTCCTGCGCTACTGAGTAAGGCATTGAGCTTGCTAGCCAGCAACACTCAAAAATCCACTAACAACATCAAAAGTCAGTCGTCTTGAGTCCGCAGGTAGATTTCGCTTGTCGCGATAAGACAGACTATACAGAGATAAGGCACGATGCGGAGTGCTTCCCTGAACCCAGCGCTACCAGAAGTACCAACGTTGTTATTGGCACGGGGGTAGCACCCCACAGTGCTCACATCCCGCCAGGGCAGAGAGGTTTTGGTGCACCCTAGACGCCACCTTAATGTGCAACCACAATCAAGATGTGCTCTGTCGGCGCAAGTGATTCAGTCATGTTGCTTGCTTACTCTCTTCATTTAAACAGTAACATTCTGCGCTAATAGGAACAGCCGCTCACAGCCTGGTCGGTTAATTTTGTAGAAATCCGATCATTTTTTGGGGAGAGCGAAAATCAACTTAGACCATCCATGGCTTAGGCTTAGACTCGATAGCTGCACAAGTGTAACATTCGGTGAAGCCATGTTATGCATATATCCTTAATCGACACAGAAGCCCGCGTCAGAACTATCTCTGGCAAGACCGGACATCCACGTAGGGTGGAACTTTGTCCTTTTTATCGTTCTCCCGCTAGCGAAAAGACCATTAACCGACCTGTACTTCAGTGAATGTTAAGGTAGTGAGTAGGGCACTTACTCAACAAATAAACGTATATTAATATCTGCATCAACAGAAATAACATGGGTTGTCTGAAGGCCGAATGCTATTATATCTCTTGGTGCAGTCACAGCGTCGTATTTAGTTTTCCGGCCTTTTATTAGGGAGTGATGCAATAGCGACCAAAGGGACAGAACCAGGCTGCCTAACGCTAATTCTCTATTTGTTCATATTGGTACAGTCTAGCATTACGGTTCCCATGTAATGTTACGATTCAACTGGTCTACTTTTTGATAGGTGCATAGGATTATCATTCGTGATCCCCGGCGTACGTTCAGCATTGCCTCAGTGTGACCTCGAAATATATCTTCATACTACGACCATCCGTAAAAACATACGAATGCCCTATAGAGCTCACGACTTAACACATACACGTATGTGAAGCACCGCCCGCTGTGGTGTGTGCTAGCGAGCCAGTCAGCCAACGAAGGACCACTTCTAGAGCCAATTGCACAACAGTGAGGGCACACTCTGGACACACTGAGACGTACTCTGTAGGACTTGTGTAATAGTTATATATTGCCCTTAGACAGCACGTCGGGGTAGTTCGTCTATAAAATGGTAGCCATACATTGTAGCCTTGCCGTTATGGCCGCAATCTGACCACTGGTAACGGACACAAAATTGGCCGAAGGCGATGTCGACCCTTGGGCTAATCCCTCAAATCGACATTGAATAGCCAAAACGCAATGCAATAGCCAGCGATAAATCCCAACTACTCGTCGGCTTCTTCACTGCACTGCCGATCTCAGCGGCTGTGGGCTCTGCGTGGACACTGGGCTGCGTTGCTGACACCCCTAAACACCCCACGGCAAAGGCAACGATTGCTAGAAACGCAAAGAGCAATGCTATGTGTAATGTCATATATCGGCTTCGAAGCGTGAAATCGAAGAGTGTCACTATCCTGGATGGCATCTTTTCCGATTCCCCAGGCCGGCGCTGCACTCTGTCCGCCTCGAAGATCGGCCTCAACAAAAAGCCAACGTGCCTAGCGGATCGTCGACCTAGCTAGCTGCCTAGCCTCGATCGCTGTGTGGATGTTCCATGCCGATGTTCCCACAGCATCGCCCTAAATATTGCACTAGATCATCTCTTGTAGAGGTACTATTGTAGGTCGGCTCTGCAGCAGGGCGTAGCTATTGCAAAAGCGTGCCTGGCCATTTTCGATAGGTTAGGCTCGGCCAGGTCGTGCGGCTCAGGCTCACGGTGGCAGTGTTGGACTTAATAGCTAATTGAGACATAGGGACGCGCAGCAACAGAGGCGGCCGCCCAAGCTGGAAGCAGAGCGCCCGCAAAATGAAACGAATGACTGGTGTCTGTAGGCGCCATTCACTGGAGTCTCATGGCAGTGGGCGCACATACTTACGCGTGGTACCCTGTACCTCGTATGGGACAGCGAAGCTAAGGGTAGGCGGAGGTATATCGGGTTACAGAGGGTGCGCGGAGCGCGCGGGCGTTATAGAAGTCGGCGCAGCCGTCGGCTTGTCGCTCTACTGCTGCTGCTGCTGTTGAGCAGGAACACATCAACCAGATGAGGATATCACAAAGCCAACAGCCTACAAAAGCCAGGTAAGCGTGCACGGGATTGGTAGAAACTTCACTGTTGACTGGTAAGAGGTAAGGGGGTGAGTGGGCCTTTTTCTTCTAGAGCCACTATTGGCAAAGGTTTGTAGCACAATACATACTGCATATGTACGGCACATACTACGCCCCGTTGTTCGTCAATGGCAACGTCCTGTAATGCTAACTGTTGCTAAAGATTAGATCGGCTGCACAGATAACAGTAGCATTTCCCCTATCCATCGATATTTGAAGGCCAAAAGGCTTGCGCATGTTACGACCATGTATGCGCCCTATGTAGTTGCACAATAGTCGATATGAATAGTCAACGTGTTAGCTTGATTACATTAGACACGCATAGATAAACGGTGTAGAAGTATGTCGGCACTGTGTGATATTGCTCGCTCAGTTTCCCGAAGTCCATAATGCGATATAAGCAAATAGGAGCATTAGGTAGACATGTAATAGGTACAGATCATCATATGCGTACGCCATCGACGGTAGAATTGGTAGAAGGTATAAGCTTTACTGTTCCTCCTAGAAGTTATATATTGATCTGCACTCGCTACGTATCTAAGGGTGTCTATCTACGATTCCTCTTTGCCTGTATCGTATTATGGTATGTATGTTTTTTTCAAAAAAGGCCACAACTAGAATTATTAATAGATAGCTTCTTATTTAGCATGTAGTCCGAGCAATTCGCTTGTGCTCAGTCGTGAACAGCTATTACTACTACTACTACTACCATTATTGACAGAGATAAAGGACAGAAGCAGTGAGATGGAGTGAAGTCGTGCATAGCACTTTCGAAGAATGAGGAAGACAACGCTCGAAAATAGGTGGGCAGGGACGAAATTGTATCTCTAGTTCACGTGGTTCCTTAAGCGGGACCGCAGCGGGTGTTTGCCCTCAGGCTGTTGGGCGCCAAAGTGCAGCGGGCAGTTGGGCGGACGGGATAAAGGTTTTCGAGTTTTTCTTCCCCCTACCATGGAGCTGAGTCAGCCGTAAAAGTATACCTGTTTATCATGCTTCTGGGCCGTCCTGCCGTCCTTCCCAACACTCATCACTATCAGACGCAGATTTCGTCTGCACCAAATACAACCAGCAAGACTCTAAGCATTGTTTGAACTGTACATGATGTTAAAACCTCGGAAATATCACAAGTGGTTGAAGAATAAGCAACACTTATATTAATGAAGGTACAGAAAATGATTTATAAGGAGATCAGTATTTAGCTTTGATATTTGGTAGATTTTACATAAACAGTGTCGAGCTTAGCGTTGTCCTTGTCGCTAAAACAAAGCATATCTTCTCGTCTGACATCTATTCATAGGTAGCCGCAGTTCAACTAAAAAGTGAATATGATAAAACAAAACAATTGATACGTCTTTAGCGGGACAATCTTCAAACACAACAGCACAACAGCCTAGTTAGTGATCATCTCTGGTAGACTAACTCGAGGAAGAACACAGAAGTAAATCCTACCGCTTCAGCCTTCAGCAGGCATCGGGAAGAAGAGATCATATGCGAAAGAGGAGCCAGTGTCGAGGACAAGGACTCGTAATTTGTTGTGTGTTTCTGCTTAGGTGATCGGGGGGGTAAGTGTGGGTGTCGAAGAAGCGGCGTTTCGGCGAAGGGAAACGAACGATGTCAACTCATGAATAATCTAGCTGGGCGCCGAAGTGCGAGGGTTTAGCGACAGCCGGCTAGTGCACTCGATCGTGCGTCGTCGGCCAGTTCGGTCTACAGCGATCTTATAGTATGCGTGGCCACGGCCCTCTCGAGATTTCAAAATTGTTGGCCGTCTTGAGAAGATATCGGCAAGGTGTTCTTTGCCTACTGCAATTCGAGACAGTTGAGGAGTTGTGCTGTCTACGCTTCTCCGTTCTTCCTTATCGTAGCATTCTGCTCTCCTCTTGTCCAGCAATGGAGCAGCTATCCCATCACAAGTGTTTCCGGAGCTCGCTATTAGCGAGAGGGGGGTACGCAGCGCCCCGGCGGCTCAAGAAAGTGCCGATGCGTAGTCGCTGCTCTACAGATTTTGAGTCTGCCGATTTGGAGCGGGAGTAAGAGCGTCATAGGCGCATAGTGAAGGAAGAACGACGGTGTTGTCCCTGGGTACATCCCATTACCACCACATTGGTCTCTGGACTCATATACACTTACATCTATTACTTGACAACGAAGAGTTCTGGGGTCTGGAAGAGCTCTCGGCTGTGCGGAGCAAGATGACACACGTCGGGCGTCAATAAAACACTATGGTATGGCTCTAGGGAAGTGAAAGAACAGAAAGCCGAAGCTAGGAGGTGAGAGCGCGTCGTATTCGTTGCGTTAAACTGATTCATCGTTGTGCTTGTTTTGCCTCTGGGTCTATAAGCTACCTGGTTGAATCAGACGGCATAGCGAAAAAAAAGCTAGAATAGCTACCAACGAAAAGTAAGCGATTCGAGGTGAACAAAGCGGAAAGATAGGAGCGGAAATTTAAAAACTTTAAGTACTCGCAGCCATACACACACAGCCAAAAGGACGAAGAGGGAAGTGACAGGCCAGCGTGGTCGATGTTGAGATAGATCAAGACTATAAAAAGAGAACTTTTTATACTCAACTTATACTGGTAGAAATTAGTGTAGTATATCTATTGCTTCATATCATCGTAGTTCTTTTTAGCGGCGAAACTACGTCGCATAATACTCGGTCATTAATGGTTAGTGAACAGTTGGGCCAGAGAAGTTATTTCCTTGACCAGCTCAGGCTCATTTATGCAAAACTGGGTCTGTACGCAGTTGATTTGACAGTGGTAATTTCCGGCCACTTTGAATTATGGAACATACGAATATTATAGATATGCGTATAGGCTAGTGAAATATAATGAGTTCAATTCATGTAATAATCTATTTCATAAATCAGGCTCGAGATTTAGCAGCTTCGGAATACGACGTACAATAGCTGCTACAACAGCCGTTGGCAGGACTCGTGACCGCCAGATGGGCTGCCCAGCCGAAAGAAGGCAAGAAGAGCCAACGTTCTGTAAACACGCCACTCGATGAATAGTGGTCGAACTCGAGCGCAACAGTAATCCGTTTATGATGATCTTCATGACAATTTAATTAACGGGTCCTTTGGCCACCCTTATCCTCATGGCCCGATCATTGCATTCGACTAGTAGTTGGCAGCGCCTATCAGAAGGGTCGTCAAGGCCTGAGCCTAAGCAAAACAAATCTAAGAATAACATAGATGAGCTTAGAAATCTTTCAGCTTTCGAGCTCAGACTGCCTCCCTCGTTTTTCCTCTTTCGCCCGAGAAGGTTCAATTCGATTCCTTTTCTGCTAAAATATCGTCCTCCAAAAATGTCGCCTAATTCCGCTTCACAAAAGGAAGCTGAGATTAGGACAAGTAGAACAAATACATAAAGCTACATCATCATTGCGCTCGTCGCCGTTGTCGTCACCATCAGGCACGTATCAGAAACAATAGCATAGTCCTGTTGAGTCGTACAAACTGTCGTCAATGATGAGGTTGCATGCACGTTCCTATACCGGGATTGTTTTTTTTTTCAAGATCGGTCAGGAGATGTTGAAGTCGTCTAATCACGAGTACGCATTTTTGCAAGGAACGATTCGCTTCTAAGTAACACAAGTGGCTTTACAAAAGAGATGGAGTCTGTAGCAGATACGGATAAGTGAAAGTGGGACTGGGTGAGCGTAGTGGTTGAGGGAACTTCAATTCATGCTCGTAGTTTGAGCGAACAGTATTCTTATGGTACAAGATCCGGGGCCGGTGGTCCGCAAGGAACCCATCACCAAGCTCTCACGAAAATCTGTCGAAAAGACATTCAAAGTTTGCGATATTCATGTATTTTGTGATACCCGGATGAGTGCTGTATCTACCTTTTGTCCTTATCAAGAATTCAAGGAAAATATAGCTGTGTAAATGAAAGCGATCAGATGACGAATCTGTGAGAAACACTGACAACTCAATTACGTTACGTTTCAGTCTGTCGCAACCGTAAACATGGATCTGCCTGGCTACGAATACTATACGTTATAAAATTACGCTGCTTTACTAATCTAGCGATCAAATGCATCGGATGTATGTGTTTGAAAACTATTATTTCGCCATGCCGCTACATCCTTTCCGGACTGCTATATCATAATGTCGTATTATTACCGTTAGAATTTTCTCTACCAAAATGCAGCTAACAGTAGTCGCTATTACATTTGATGATACATATGTATCTGTAATGAGTTCCGCGATCTACTAATATCCGAAGCCGAAGTTATTTTTCGTCGTCGAACTGGGCACGTGGGAGGACTGTTCAGGACACGGGCCGTGATAGGTAAATGATACCCGCGCGGACAATAACACGTGGTGAGATTTACTTGCTACCGCGTAGCAGTTCAGTGCGGTGAAGGCATAAAATTGAACAAACATTGATTGTTCATGCCTGTTCCGCGCGTCGGTTGGAAGTCGGCCTATTGTTCCCGTGTATTGTGTAGAAGGTACTAGTCACTTTGGCAGTAAAGGCGTCGGCAGAGGGCATTTAGTGCGGTAGCATTATACACGTGTGCGGCGTGCGCATAGATACATACCAACGCTAGTATCGATGCTGTACGACGAAACGACTGTATGGCGAAACGACGTTAGCGGAACTCCCCAACGTGCTGTACGCGACAGCCTGAATCGAACTCTGAGTGTTTTCTAGAAATTTTTCACAGATGGAATGGAGAGAAATGAAAAATACATAACGTAGTATCCAATGGACGCAATTAGAAGGACTCTATAGCTCCGGTGAGCAATTGAAAGTTTGCGCGATATAAACGAATGTCTCTTTTGCGCGCTTACCACTTGAACGCTTTGACGTACGGCACGTATGGAAGCACAGTAGCCATTTAGAATTTTATGAATTGCGTTGCATTGCGGCCCGTTAAACTTTTGAAATGGAAACATGGAACAAAAGCAAAACGACCAACGACAAGGACCGGGTTCGCTTTGTCTTGTACTTCCTATATAGTGTAGCTATTTATAAATCTCTTAACGTTTAGATACGCTTAAGTAATTCATTTGTATAACTGCAAGTAACGGTACGAAGCGATAGAAATATGCCTTTTTTATTGGCAAACTGGAGACTGTTTGTCAGTTGTCGTGCGTATACGAACCTGCATTCGTACTTTGTCAAACCAAATCATGCCTATACACATTTAGGCGGCATGGTGAAGACAACGTATTGTGAATTCGAGATCCAAGATGTGTGTAGCGGTGTTTTTTTTTTAGAAGCGATGTTAATCTACAGGTCCGGGTTAAATTCAATGGCTATTTCTCAGATCTCACTTTGCAGCAAACTCTTGGCGGATGATTGCTTTCCAATTTACTCAAATTCGTCCATGTTTCTCGGTTTCTTTTCTGCAGTTGCTGTACGCTACGATTGTGGTGTTAACGGCCTGAGGAGACTTGCAGTTTATGCCTTTTGGTCCTCCTACTTTAGACCTTTTTAGTTATGATTAATCACACTAAGTACTAGGATTTGAGTAGATACCGAAAAGCCTGACGATGACTAGTCTATGTGTTTCGCACTTAATTTCACCCTGTATTTTTGGCTCTACAGTATAACCTCGATATTATTACAGCCTGGCCGTTATGATGCGACACTAACTGTAAAAAAGACAGAAATCAGGCAGGACCCTATATATGGGCGTATAGTTTTTTTTATACAACCATATACTTACGGTAACAGATGTACTTGTCGTGGGGCATTGCTCTATATTCGAATATCAGTTTATGTGCGTGTCTTAGCGACGACTGCAGACCTGTCAGTTTTTGGTAAACAATCATGCATCCCTGGGCTGCTCGCGCTAGCGCTGCCGTAGGGAAAACAAAGGAGTCACAAACGAAGTCGACAATGTGCCACCAATCATAGTGGCAGCAATTAGAGTAGCAGAGCACCGCCATTGCCGTGATAGGGGCAAGGGTACCTAACCAGAGAGACAGAGAAAATACAGGGATGAAGGTCAGCCTTGCTATTGGCATTAGACGAGACGCTAGCGAAAAAAGAGCAGAGTACGGTTTGACCGGAAGCGGAGCGTAACGCGGGTACGTTCAAATCTGTGTATCTACCCATTGGCGACACCGACCCAGACACACGAGCTTCCGCACACAAACCTTTCCACTGGCACAACCAGTCAGTGAATCCGCTGTGCGGGACTCGATCACCACTTACCAAACAAGGGAGATCGCTCGGCTGCGGCCGCTCCCTTTCTTCACCCCCTGCTCCCCATTTCGAGGACGAACGACGATGAATTGTGTTCAATGAGCTACTTCGATCATCACCGCTAACGCTTGGGCGGCTTACTCAAGTTCATTTTGTCCTACGGGTAGCAGGTTTGTTGGGTAGGTTTTCAATACATAAGAGAATGTTTGCGTATTTACACAGGATCATGCGGTTACTTCTTTAAATGTCTGATGAAAATGCTGTTGTGCATAGTGGCGATGCTTGTACGAAGCGCTGTCATGAGCGAAGGCAAAAGTTCCTGTACATTGCACTCTTCCTATATGTGGATATGTCTTGTTTGATAATGGACAAAAGTACACTTACTTTTTTTAAATTTGACATTATAGCTAAATAACACTGGAACTCAGGCACTGATTATTCTCGGATGACAACTGAACTTAGGCTAAATCTAGACTGGGCTTACTCGAGTCAGACTGAAGTTCTACAGCATCAGTTTTACAGCGCGGTAGGGTTGCATATATATATATATATATATACCTTGATTATGACTAATATTTTAGCTATTATGATTATCATTATTATATTTCACATATACGATTCGGGGCTTTCGTTCGAGCGTATCGGATCTGTACACCTCGAACCTGATAGAATTTACAATGAGTCTTTGCCTATAGGCGAAATACAGGGGCTTTCTATCGTCGACACATGTATGTCCCCACAGAGACAAGCTGACTCGTACATGACCAAAGACCTACAAAAATAGATGACTATGTTCAAGTGAAAATCGGGACTCATTTTGAGCCGAAAAGAGCAGCTGTAGCAGTTCAACTTACTATTTCGCATAGATCTGGCGGATCGCTATCGAGATTCTATCATTTATAATAGTTAGCTTGTTATTCGTACGTTCGACAAGTTAATGTGAATGTAAGCCTGGATCCGTTATTTTGCACTGATAATTTAGCGATATTTAACAGCCATATCGAAAGCGCGAGTGCCAAGTAGTAGAGTAGGCCAAAGGCACATTTCGTAATCGCCGGACGTTCCGTATTGAGTGTGCGTATTGCGGCATTTCGCATAGCTCTCCACACGCCTTATTCACTCCCTGCCGTCACGCATATCTGCCGCAGAGTTAATTGAGTCATCCTTACGCTGGCTGGCTGCACCATTCATGCTCTCTTCGTATGGAAGGTTCGCGGTGTTGCCATAGACGAGTTGCTAGATGCGTCGGTCCTATTATGGTGCCATTGTTGCTGCTGCTATTGCGCCTACTCTAGATTTTTGAGTCCATTGAGGCTGGAGGACGCTAGACGACTACTACAGATAGTTTCCGACCTACGCAAAACCTATCTTCGGCCTGGGCATCCTGGCAGTCCCTTCCGTTATGCATGGCCGGGTATTCTGCGCAACACCTACGGGACAAATTTCCTGGCCGTCACAGTGAACGGCAACCCTGTGCGCCTTGAATTCATTTCAGACGAAGAGAGAAAAGGAGAGATGAGCTGGGGGGCTAAGGGAGAAAGAACCAGACAGGAATTTATAATATGGGCAATTGCGCGACACAAATGTCGAAACGCTCTCTCGCTATCTAAAACCATATAAGCGAGGCATATGAACACGGTTTCGAAATTTCATAGGATAGATGAGGAAAGTGCCAGGTTTAGGTGATTGAGACAAACAGGGGCACACTATCCGACAGGATGGAAGGCCAGGAGAAGGGGCCGGGTGTCTAGGGGGCTAGAAGAGGTGGCTCTTATGTTGCGTCATTGTGCGCCGAGCAGGAACTCAAGCGTCTGAATGGTGCGTCATTATGAGAAACCCTTTTTAACGCGATTAAAAGCATCGGACTGTGACCGCTTGTGGAGCATTGCAAATACCGTCGATATGAGCTCGATCATGCGTGCTTCAGAACTGCAGTATTTGCTGCTATCAATATTGCTGGCGTGTGCAGGCCTAATACCTGCACAGCTCATACCCACTCAGCTGGCAGCTGTCCGTTAAACTGGTCACCAACTGCCGATTCTACAGAATAATCTGATCCATGGTTGGCCGGATTGCGCTTGATAGGAGCATGCAGCGGGATAGTGCTCGAATCGTCTCTTTTTTGTCTACAGAAAATTACGTTTGCTTTGATCGCTGACGACGGTTCATACAGTTAGGTCAGCGGCCGCCAATAGCAGTGAGTTTCAGATTAAACGGCATTTCAATTTCGCTAACAGCCACGAACGGCTCGAAAAGGGACAGTGGCTACGAATTTACCGACGTTGATTACGTTGTTACCTTTGTTACTAATTCACGCCATAGGTCATCCCGTAGGGCGACAACGAAAAGAGAGAGACCAAATATCAGACGAAGGTGCTGATAGACGCAGATGACCGGCAGACCAGCAAACCGACCTGCTATTTGACTTAAACCCGTTGTTTGCTATTGTTACCTCGTTCTTGTTGCAGGCGTCGAGCCGTTAGACTCCAACGATGAGGAGATGATCCAAGTAGACGATGACAGCCCGATCGAGTTCCCGCGTGAGCGGTCGAGTTCGCCATCGACGCGCAGTCCACGGGTCCGATCGCCGCCGACAACAACGACGGATGTTGGCGGCCGACGTGGAGCGTCGAGTCCCGCGTCTCGACACGCACCACCGGGAGGAGGCAGCCATCACCACAACCATCCACAACATAACAGCCACCACCATGGGGTAGTTCCGGCATTCACACCGCTTCACTATCCTCGACACTTTACGATATTCAACCCGGCATTCGATATTCATCCGAGTACGTTACAACGAGACCCACCAACACCATCAGCATTCAGTTATCCCGGTGTACTTCAGGACAACAATTATAATCATGCTATCGACTTGTCGCGAAGCTCGGCCTTAAACAACCTCTCAGCACTGACCAACCTTAGCGGATTAAACGGGCTGAACGGCCTGGGAAGCTTTCACGGGATCGGAACAGGAAGCGGCAAATTACTAAATTTGGGTAGCGGTGGAGGCAGCGGCAGCGGAGGAATACAACATAGTCACTTGCACACGACACTCACGAGCTTGAATAGTATCAGTAGCGGCAGCAATAATAATCATCATCACCATCATCAACAACATCAGCATCATAATAATAATAACAATACGATAAATAGTAGTTCAACAACCGGTGTCAATAGTAACAATATTGCCCTTAACACTAACAACAACAACAACAACAACAACAACAACAATCACCATCACAATAACAACAACGTTAGAAGTAATAACGGTCTACTCAGCCATGGCCATAGCCACGCCCATCATGGTGGCAGAAGCAATAAGCTGTCAGTAAACAACAACAGTCTTATCGGTGAGGACGATAATCTCGTTGGCGAGGACGCTTCCGTCGATCAGGACGATCAGAAGGAAGAGAAGAAGCCTAAGTTGCCGGCCATGTACAAGCCTTCGGTGACTGTGAGTTATACGTATGATGCCTTCTTCATCTCGGACGGACGCTCGAGAAGGAAAAGTGAAAAACTCAAGTCGTGTAGCACGGAAGCGATCCTCGGCGCAGCGACACCCCAACAAAAGGAGCCTAGTAAGCAGCGATACACGTGTTCGGAGTGTGGGAAGCACTATGCCACGTCGTCGAACCTTTCGCGACACAAACAAACTCATCGAAGTCCTGATTCACAACTGGCAAAAAAGTGTCCCACCTGCGACCGTGTCTACGTGTCAATGCCCGCGTTGGCTATGCACGTTCTTACGCATAACCTTCAGCACAGATGCGAGATCTGCGGGAAGGCCTTCTCGCGGCCCTGGTTACTCCAGGGTCACATGCGCTCACACACCGGCGAGAAGCCGTTCGGCTGCGCGCACTGTGGGAAGGCCTTTGCCGACCGCTCGAACCTGCGCGCCCACATGCAGACACATTCGGGCTTCAAACACTTTCAGTGTCCGCGATGCAACAAGACGTTTGCCCTGAAAAGTTACCTAAATAAGCACTACGAGTCTTCCTGCTTTAAGGACTCGAGTTCGAGCCCCTCGGTGCCACATTCGCCCCACTCACCGGTTTCATCGCCGCTGTCCGTGTCCAGTTTAATTTCGCCCCCGCCAACACCCCTGCCCCTAATGCTACCACCGCACCCACTAATTCCACACTTTCCGCAGCCGAGGGCGGCCGAATAGAGGTCTTCAAATCAAGATGATGATGATGATCAGACACGACGGAACGAGTCAGAAAATTAATTGTAATACTAACTACAGCGGACGGTGCTAAAACACCAACTTCAAGTTTACAATAGCACGAACTACCGAACATTTTTCAACGGATATGTAATATGTCCTCTCTCTCAAAATCTTATACCGCTTCCATTTACAAACTACTGCTGCGATCCTGTAGATAAGAAGAACTCTGTAGATAAATGAAAAAGAAAGTGGAAACGGCATCAAATCTTCAAACTGCTATAAAACATTACCCATTAATGTCCTATTTTTGCTGCAGACATTGAAGTCACTCACAAGTAACAGAACAAAGCGAAGGCATTCGGCACGAAAAACTCCACTGCTCATACGGACAGGCAATATAGACGTTCATACAGATTGCAGGTGCGCACGCTGATGTAACCTTTCACAGAGGGATACGTAATAAATACAAGGAAAAATTTAGCCACCCCTTCAATCTTCTCAATAGGTGAAAAGAACAGTAAGTCGATGTTAAGCGACGGATGTACGACTCAGCGCGGAGACAATAATCGCTGCGATCCCGGCTGTGATCTCGTCAACGACGTCAGCCAACGACGGGAACGGACTACGAAAACCCCTCGATCTCTACGTGTGTACACTCTGTAGATGTCCCCATGCAGCGAAGAGACAAAATCGCGACGTGCATGATTACGGTATGATGACCTACGAGCTCGATTTTGGCCATAGTGCGATTCTTACGACAGATTATTTTGCAATGACAACAGGACACGGCCGGTCGGGTCTAAGATAAAATTCCCCTTAGCACTATCTTATGATAAAGAAATACATAGAATGGATCTTATATTGGAAGCTTACATTACGTGTACATACTACCGTAGGCTAGCATGTCTGAAGGCGGGATACTGGAGAAGTTTATGACAACGAGATTTATTAATGTGATTTCTCGTGCGGCTTACCGTAGCCGTGACGGGCACGAGAGACTAACGTGGCTTTACGGCTCTGTTGCAAGAAGGCCACAATGATTCGTTGGCCTACGACGAAAATTGCGCAAGTACTAATGCAATTATTCGTGATTGATGTTATCCTATGGCATATGTAATAGTCACATAAATTCAAGTTGCCAGGATCATACAACAACTCCATACATTTCAGTCATTTTACTGTATTATAAATGAGCATTATAGAATAGAGAAAAAACCGGTCATAACAGGCCGCACGCAATCACTTGATCTATGCAAGAAAATATGCAACAAGGACTAGGGCACGCTCACCTTCTCTATCGAAAGTAAGTGTTCTATATTCCTGCCGTCCACAAGTTTTTTCAAATTAAGAACAGAGCTATAGCCGATGCGATCATAACTAGCCTTACGCCATTACGATATAATAATTATTGCCATGCAGCGATAGCAAAACAGTTACAAGCACTAGTCACTTTCTCTACACCACAAACCTATATATAGCAAATATATATATATATATATACATGAAAATATATTCTATACATACATTGAACGAGTTTAGACAATAGTTGAGTGTTAAAGGTGGTTGCTCGTTTTAGGAAACAGGTGCTCCATTTCAGAGAAGCTACTTTTCTAGAAAAAAAAACAATCTAAAAATCAGTTCATCCGCCGCCGATGCCAATGCCCCAGCATTTTCTAGAAAAAAAAAATCAATAATCCTCCCAATTTTCTACTAAGTACACACACACACACACACCCACGCAAACATGCACACTATACATATGATAAGTTCATTCTCCAGTGAGCAAGAAAGATCACCATCGTCATCATCTCTGCTCGTTTCACTATCTACTAGGTAAAAAGCTACGCTAAAAAATCATTTCTCCAGGATTTGAATGTTTTTCATAAACAGGACAGTTATATA